>NC_053022.1:43090540-43390540 GCF_003073215.2 Triticum urartu
CTCATGGTCTAAGGAAATGATACTTGACATTAGAAAAGCTTTAGCATACGAACTACATGATCTTGTGCTAGGCTTAGGATTGGGTCTTGTCCATCACATCATTCTCCTAATGATGTGATCCCGTTATCAACGACATCCAATGTCCATGGTCAGGAAACCGTAACCATCTATTGATCAACGAGCTAGTCAACTAGAGGCTTACTAGGGACATGGTGTTGTCTATGTATCCACACATGTATCTGAGTTTCCTATCAATACAATTCTAGCATGGATAATAAACGATTATCATGAACAAGGAAATATAATAATAACTAATTTATTATTGCCTCTAGGGCATATTTCCAACAAATCATTGATATAAAACATAAATAAAACTACACGGTACATAGTTCTACTACTCATCGTCCTTAATGTAATCCGAGAAGTCTGAGTCAAAGGAGGAAACTGGCCTCATTGAGGTTGGGGTTGTCCGACTTCATGGCATCTTGTCCTTGTAATCCTCGTCGCTTAGCTTGTTGAATATCTTCTTGGCTTGGAGGCAGTCAAGCGGTTGACTGTGTGCTCGTCTGCCACTGACTCGAAGAAGGCTTGGTTCTCATTGAGGAGGTTTGAGTCCTCCTCGATGAGCTTGGCCAGCAAGTCGATCGTCATCAGTGCGCTTGGTCGTGCATTGCCTCGGCCTGGTAGACGATACGAATGGTAGGAGGGGCGTGACCGGCCACAACAGCCACATTGGTGGGGAGGTTAAGTTTCGCTCGTGGCCCGAAGAAGTGACACACGACGGCGGTGTAAGCGCGTGATGCCTCCTCTGCGGTGGTAAATGTGCCTAGCCACACACGGCTCCTGAAGGCATCGCGGATCTCCGCTGCAGACTTGCCCCACGAACGGCGAGAGACATCGCGGTACTTCGACGACAACGGCAATGCTGATGGCTGTGAAAATGGCGACAAAGCTTAGGGAGACGTCACAGGGGATCAAAGCTGTGGTGGCAAACAAACAACACTTAGGGCGGCAACGTAGTCGGGGGAGATGGCTTGGGGACGGCTCGGGAAGGCGGTGCTGGGGTAAAGAGGGTGGTCGGGTCAGCGTGCGGAGCGGTGGCAATGTCGGATAGGCGGCACGGGATCTACTAGAGGCGATGCGGGGTTCAGGAGGGGATGGAGCTAGACCGGCGGCCGCAACCTTGAGCTCAAGGAAAGCGGCGACGACCTGATTTGGCAGCAGGAGAAGCTTAAATTGGGAGCAGCGACTGCGAAAATGGGTTTGCGGTGGGATGGGCTAGGTTTCGGGGTGGCAACCCTGGGTTTTTAGCTGGAGCCGAGTCAATCGACCGGCACGCGCGTCGGCACGCCATGAATGCGGGGCGGGAGGAGTCTGCCTACTTTCCATGAGAATGCCCTCTCTTAGAGTAAAAAATAGGTTAGAGAGCAAATTTTTAAGGGATACAAACCTATATTTGTTCTTTAAGAACTACACATTTGAGGGATCCGCTAGATATCACTTAATCCCTCAAAACAAAAATTTCTCTCTTAAATAACTTTTGAGAGATCTACTAGAGATGATCTAATAGATTTGATGGTAGTTTCAAAGAGTTCAGTACTCCCTCCGATCCATATTATACTTGTCGCAACCCACAAGTAATATGGACCGGAGGCAGTAGTTTAGCTTTTTTCATATAGAGCACCGTTCCGGTCATAGACTTTTCCAACCATGTCAACGTGAAGTCTCGGAGATATTTGTACAGATCAAACCTAGTCTGACACAAAACTGTTGGTTGAAACTACCCTCCGAAGAAAAACAATTCAATGGAAAATTGTCCTTGGTGCCCCTAAACATGATCATTACTTCTTCCACTTGAAGGAAAATTGTCCTTGGTGCCCCTAAACAATTCAATGGACTGGTCTAAGCATGATCAAAGCTCAAAACTTGGTGCCATCAAATCTATTAGAAACACTAAGCTCTGACATTTGGCTAAAAGAAAGTTCCTCAGAATTTTGGGTTTTGAGTACATGTTCTTATCCGTACCTAAATGTTTTCAACTATAATGACGAAATAATCTGACATATATGATATGTGATCCAGAGAACTGTAACAAAAGATGCACAAAAATGTCCACCAAATATAGTTTCTTACGTATCCAAAAAAAGTAGAGCATGCCATACAAAAACTACGCACATCAATTATATTAAAAAAACTGACTGGATACTAAGATAAGGTACAAAATACAAAATGTCAGAGCTCCAAAGTATCTCCCTTATTTACACTCTTTTTTATCCTATTCTGTCGGAGTTAGTATGTCCAAGTTTTTTCTGCAAGATGTGTTAACAGCCCACTTCAGAGTTCCTTCCTACATTGATAGCCAGGTTGAAATTGCCAACAGTATGCCCATAGTTCCCAGGCCATACATCACAACAACATCAGAATTCTTGCCTTCCAGCTGTTCTAGCAAGGCCTCTGTCCATCCATGCGACCTTAATTGTGCTTCCTGGATGTTGCAATTAACAAAGTATTAGTCTCAAAATTCTATTTCGTTTTTGCAAAATTTACTAAAACTCACTTTCATCTCTTCTATGTCTGATCTTCTTGCACTAGCCTCATCCTCTAACATGACATGGTCAAGTATATCATTTCCGGTAGGAAGGGGGGTTTCTGTGTCATGTGCAGCTAAGAAGCCTGTGTAGGCTGAATCGGTATGGATAGTCTTCATGACTGACCCAAAGAAATTTGTCACTGGGACCTGGTCAAAGACAGAATAGAAGGGGAAAAAGGCTTAGCCATGGACAACAGAGGAGTCGTTACAAATAGATATTATTTTGCAATTACCTCGTTTAAGGCACGCTTGTAAAGATCCATTCGATAATATGCAGTAGACAGCAGCATGGAAGGGTCGTATGAGTTGAAAAGACTGGGATATAAAAGACAAGGTTATAACACACCATGATGAGCATTGGATGCTAATGAGGGCCACCCAGCTATATTCTTTTAACAAATATAAGACTGAATCTAGTTGAGTGACATAGCACATAATTTAGAATAGACGACACAACTGACTCTTAATTCATAAGTGAACACAGAAAACAGTCAGCATTGAATTTAAAGTTCACTGCAATATGATTAGCCCGCAGTTAGAAGCCATGGATTTCAATTATTTTTATGTAAGTTCGAAAGAAAGCATATTGGTTAAATATCACTTTTAGAAATGAATTATATGTTACTGTAAATGACTATCTCCATACTGAAGATCTAACGGAAGTAAACAAGTTATAAACTAGCTGCATGGTAATATTGCACAAACCATTTTTTTATGAAGCATTCGTGTCTGCCTTTTAAGCAAGTGTACTCATCAGATTGTTGTGGCTGGTTTAAGGCAGACATGCATGGAAGTCATATGGTGTCACATTTTCAGCTAATAGCATTTAGTGGAGCGATCACCAAAGAAATCAAAGCATTGGTGAACAAGAATCTTAAAAGTTCATTGAAGAATATACAAACTATTCTAGTGATCATTTGAAGCTGAACTGGCCAATTTTGCTAAGAAAAACAAAGTCTTCGATTCTTCCTTCTCTCTTTAGATTAAGAAAGGATAAATTAACATCATGTATATAGAGAAAGCACCCAAATGATGCAGACCTTCCTTTCACATCATATTACATAGAAATTCGAAAACTGAACAAGAACATGACCTGTATTAATATAGAAACAGCAAAGCAAATTGCACAGCACACCTAGATCATCACCTGGCAGAACACAACGTTCACACTCAACAAAAAAGAGTAAACGACTTTTTACAGTAATTAGACATCGCAGTAAGAAATAACACGAAGTTCAACACCTTGTCATGCAGATAATAGATGAACTTTCAACCGATATACATAATCCAAGAGAAGAACATGTAAAGTATTATTCACCTGTTCAATGAAGCATTGCTATACATGTTCAGCTTCTCAAAGAAAGCAAGTGTATGGAAGGTAAACCTATCCACAACAGAAACACCAATCTGCCACCAGAAATATTTAACATTAACCAGCTTCGTAACAAGTAGTAATAAGGTATAATAAGTTCGCAAATACTATCTGAAACAACTGTATAGGGCATGTTCTCACGTCTGAGTCAAGATGGTGAGAGTACGAGTTTTCCCCTTTCATGCTGCTACCAATCGCCAAAACGCCAGGTGATTGAAGCTGTATATATTAAACATGTCAGGTACAGTCTTTAGACATAATTTTCAGATATAGAAAAGCCGAGAGGGTGAAGTCTACTCAACCAGAGCAGATCCTTGTCTGAATCTATAATTATGTGAACTATTATTCAAATCATGAAACACAAGTGGTTAGCATACATTTTCACAAAAGGCATATACAGCATTTGCCACTATTATATGCCAAACAGCTATTTCATGATAAAAAGGTGATGTACGGCGACAACTAATGTTACAAAGTGTATATGGTCATATGGAGAACAAATTCAGAAAGATGAACCTGGAGCTAGTTGTGCGAAAAACAAATAAATAAAAACATCTGTGAACCGTACCCAAAAGGTAAAAATATTGGATGGTTACAAAATGAAATGGATAATATGTATAACAGTAATTCAGTATGTGTCAAGCCAAACTTGTGGCAACTAGAAACAAACCTGTGAAAACAGAGTAGCAGCCTGGCAGGTATCTACCATTATCAACAACTCTTTAAATCTGAAAGGAAGACCAAGGTGAAAAGGTCAGAACCAATGAACCCAGAAATGAAGGGGCGCAAGCCAATATCCAAATGTTGATAATTAAACAATTCAACCTATGCTTCTCCTTCATTTGCTTTACTGCATCTGCTAAATCATGGCTCTGAAGTTCTTCGTTATCTTGGAACTTCAGAAATTCATCCCCACCATGCCCAGTCATGTACAAAAGAATATGGCTTCCTTCATCACTTAAGAGACGCTTTGATCTTGGTACAGCACTCTCATGTCTGCCAGTCAAAACTCGCAAAAAGTTTTCAACTGTAACCTCGTAACCTCGGTAATCAACCTGTCATTAGAAAACCAAAAGAGTAACATCAGCATACCAAGATCAAATATTACTTTTTTTAATACAAATGTCAGATTGCATAGCATTATGAGTGGACAACTTGGATAATTGTCAGCTGCCATCATCCGTAAATGACCTAACTGGCCATATTGAAAAAGCTAACCTGAATTCCTGCTTATCCCTAGGCTGCTGCTCTGTACTGCTGTGTAGAGTGCCTTAAGTATCCATCGTTTTGCAAAATTTGACCATCTTTTAGGAGGCATTGTTTCATGATATTATCAATGGGAAAATCAAGATTGTAGGTACTGCAATATATCGATCATATATGCCTATGGGCGTCTACTTGTTCAAAAAGAGGTCAAGTAGTCGTAGTGTGTCATTTACTGTGGGTATGCATGCTTAGATATCATCAACTATTTCGTAGCTTTGGTACCTCATTGGTATCAATGATACATGCACATCATGGGCTTGGGAAGATATTGCACCCTAGGGGTTCTCAAACTACAATGTTATGAATTCAGCAGCAATATTTTCAGAGTAAAAGAGATTCACCTCAACATTGTCACCATAAAGATTAAGCTGGTGGTTCTCATTGTTGAACACTTGGGCAGGGTAATTGTTCCGAGGATTACAAGCCATATCATCCGCCAACATAAGTATTATCCGCTCGTCAGGTATTCCTAATCTCTTAACAGTCCTGGAAAAAGTGGTATATTCATTACTAAGGAATAACCTTACATAGGACAATGATTGACAATTGCATATAATGGCATAACTGTATTAAGTATACTACCTGTACAAAGACAGCGTGTTGGCCATATGTCTATAATTAAACCTGCATAACATTTCAATAATAGGTCAGAATTAAGTGACAACAGGGATAAGCAGCAGAACCCAACATCAACAAGACAACATAAAACACCCGCAAAAAAAAAACAAGACAACATAAAAGCATAAGCCACATATTCAAATGTTATAGGTATGGGAACTAAACATGCATCTCAAAGGGAGAACTTTTAAAACATTGGCTGGTATTAACACAACTAGAATTGTGCATATGTGCCCTTCTTGGGATTCTTCTTCTGTGTATTCGAGGAAAAACTACAATTGTGCATGTGTTCATACCAAAATGTCTGTCGAAAGACACTTGTGCTCGCTGAACTTACATCATTACAGTCTAGACATTTTAAGCCATCATCATTATTATTACACACCCACAGAGAGAACGAATAAACTCTATTCAATTATTAGTTGTAAAACCACTGAGATCTCCGGTCATACTGATAATCAATGACGTAGCCACCTCCTGGCGACCCTGGGCGGCTTGCCCAGGTTCATCCTGGAACCTTTGTTCAAGCTAAAGCAGGGCAGGAGAAGTCGATAGGGAGCTTCATCGGCAAATGTTCATCAGTACGGTGACCATTAGCCTTGCCCAGGCCCTATGAACAGGCTGGCTCCACCACTGATGACAATATTAAACTATACACAATCAGAAGAATAAAGCACTACAAATGGATCCCAGTCAATGAGAAAAATCAAATCGCTCCGTATTAGTGACATCGATATAATACTTGGCAAACAGGGATGCACAAACTCATGAATACACAGGCGAATGCAATCTACACCAATTGGATCGAGATCCTTGTATGAACCGCGCGCACTTGTTGGCACTTACAGCAACGCCCTTGTTTCTCTAGACCTCTCACTGCTACATTTGGCACACTGAACCTGAACCCACTACAGTTGCATCGATCCACAACAAACGGACGCACAGCTAGGAAGCAACGAACGGCGTGGTGACGGTATGGGGCAGACATGATAGAGGGGGTCTCACCAGAAGCGGGATGTGCAGACGAGCACGGCCCAGTTGTTGTTGTGCACAGCCGCGGGAGACGACGCCGCCGGGGGCGCGGCGGAGGAGAAGGTGAGGAGCACGAGCAGCGATAGCGTCTTGAGGAGGATGAGGAGAGCGGGCCGTGAGGGCCCGGGGTCCCGTCCGGCGAACGCCATGCTCGCCGCCGGAGCAGCGCGCGGGATCAGGAGCTGCCCTGAGCTGACGGCCGGAGGTGGGGCGGAGCAGAGGTGGCGTGGGCGTCGGCGTCGGGTGGGGAAGAGGTGGTAGGCGTCGGTGGTGCCGTAGAGGTCGCGGGGCGGCACGGTGCTACCGGCGGCGACGTGACGCAGGCTACCCGATGCCGGGATTCATGGAGGAGGTGGCGGCGGCAGATCCGCTAACGTAGTGAAGCAAAGTCACTCGGCCACAGTTGCCTGACTTTTGTTTCACAACCGTTGGATCAGAAATGAAAGGAGCAGATTGCCTGTGGCACTAAATCTGAGTCCGACGGTGTGGACGAATCCGCACTGCGTCCTGGGCAGCTGCGCTACGAGTGCGAGTCCTGCGCAAAAAAAAAAGTGAAACCTGTTTTTTGAAATTGTGTAAACCTCTAACATTTTTTTAATTATATGAATTGTGTAAACCTCTAACATTTCTTTTAGTTATATGAATTTTGTAAACCTCTAACATTTTTTAATTATATGAAATGGGTTAAATATTTATGTTCGAAATGAGTGATTTTTCAATTTACTAGAATGACTGATTTTTTAAATAAGAAAATCTGTTTTTTAATAAGTGAATATGTTTTTTTATATTAGACAAATTGGTTTTTTGAGAAGAGCGGTTGTTTTTTAGATGAGTGATATCAGTTTTTGAAATTAGTGAAATCTGCTTTTTTCATTGAGTCAAATGTGCTATATCGAAGGAGTGAAATAAGTTTTTGAATAAGTGAAATATGTTATCTGATTATAGTGAAATCAAGGGGTTTGCTCGCTTTTCTGAAATAAAGCGAATATATTTCTTGACATGCACAATATACGCTATCTGAAACTACTGAAAGATAGTTTTTTTAAAAATGAGTGATTTTTTATTTAGTGAGATCAAAATTTTGAAATGAGTGAAATCGATTTTTTTTAATTGATTGAAATTAGTTTTTTTACTTATATATTTTTTTAAAAATTGTGTAAACCATTTTTTGGAATTAGTGAAATATTTATTTTTAAAATGAGTGAAATCCGATTTTCGAAATTTGTGAAATATGTATTTTTGAAATGAGTGGAATCATTTATTTGAATGGAGAGAAATTATTTTTTGAATCTAGTGAAATCAACTTTTTTAAATATTATTTTTCATGATTAAAATGTTTTATTTGATTTTAGTGAAAAAATTAAAAGAGCATTTTGTTTTTATGAAATGAGTGAAATCTGCTATCCAAAATGAGAAAAGTCTCTTTTTGAACTGAGAGGTTTTGTTTATGAATGGAGTGAAATACAGCTTTATGAAATGAGTTAGCACATATTTTTAATTCTTTTTTCGTAGTTGCGGATGCTTGCGAGAGGGGTTAATCATAAGTGGGATGCTTGTCCAAGGAAGGGCAGTACCCAAGCACCGGTCCACCCACATATCAAATTATCAAAGTATCGAACGCGCATCATATGAGCATGATGAAAACTAGTTTGACAATAATTCTCATGTGTCCTCGCCTCCTCGGTAGCGCTTTTCTTTATATAAGAGTTTGTCCAGGCTTATCCTTTGCTACAAAAAGGATTGGGCCACCTTGGTGCATCTTGTTTACTTCTGTTACATGTTACCTGTTACGAATTACCTTATCACAAAATTATCTGTTACCGATAATTTCAATGCTTGCAGAGAATACCTTACTGAAAACTGCTTGTCATTTCCTTCTGCTCCTCGTTGGGTTCGACACTCTTACTTATAGAAATGACTACGATAGATCCCCTATACTTGTGGGTCATCAGCCATCGACTCTCTTTGTGATGCAAGCACATCTCTGCCCTTTACTGAAGTGTTTTGATGAGTTTCATGGTCCTTGCAGTCTGGGTTGATAGGCGACCTTCGATGACACATGTTGCCATCTCCTTCCCGAAGTTATAGGGTTTTATCTATAATGGAGTTTGTGGTTGAGGTTCATGTTCTTTGTCGCGGTATTGGTTTTGCAATGCCTTTGAATAGCGTTAGTGCAATATCAATAGTAAGGCCAACCATCTACCATATATGACATGGAACATGACATGGAACAAGAAAACATAATGATATATACCATAGTTTCATCCGTCATGGGATATAGGGAGCACAAAATATTGTCGATGGCTGAAAAACAAACGTGGGATGTTAGAAACTTGATCCAATGTACTCGTCATGTCATCCCTATGGTCTGTTTGAAGCCAATTAATTTTTCTCAACCCAACTAATTCTGGAGAACAGTATGCATGATCCTTGGTGCAAACCCAATAAGCATTTGCATGTGAATACAATTTGTTTCTTTTATGTTTCTACGTGTGATTTTTGTTTGTTGCTATTGCTTCCATCTAGTGTGGCGGTTTCAAGAAATTCATTATGTAGATTCACTCTCCATGAGGGGGCATAGTTCAGTGTTACTCCCAAGCATATTTTTTGTTTCATCCTATTCTTATGATTTCAGATGTAATTATGTATTTTCGTTGAATTATTATCACCTTCAATGGCAAATTCCAGGCGCTCATTTTGTTTCAGTGAAGGCATTGTAGTTTCAAGTTTTTTCTTACCTTGCCTAGTGGCTACGTTGTCAAGTGAATTTCGCATATGTACTAGATACTAGGTATGTATTAGACAAAGTAAGACTGTAGGATTAATAAATGACATAAATATACCACACTAAAATTGCAATACGAATATTCTTTTCTGGTCTTTTGGTCATGTTGTCTTATATGTTGAGGTCTTATTTTTTCTTCTAAAAGGAATTTTGTGAAGAATGAGACATAATTGAGGAGTACTTTAGGAAAACTCCTTATGCCGGCATTTTGGTAAACCTCGTTATTAATAGTATAGGTTCATTTTTATATATAGGACTATGTACTCCCACTCCCCATATACCAGTTGGATGAACCGATTACACCTCTTTATCATTTTTAATACAGCCCATTGCCCAAAATGAGTTATTATTATAGTATAAAAACATTGTTTGTCTCCGTAAATTTAAAATAGTTTTTATACATATTGTTTTTCTAGTGTAAAAAGGTAACCCACTTATAAACTAATATAAAATGTTTTAGGTCACTTGACCTAAAACATCTTATAGTAGTTTATGGAGGGAGTATCTTGCAAAAACTATGGACCCTGGTTATATTTTTTCCATACTACTCATATAGAGGTATTTTATAAAATAATTAATAAGGTAAAATGGACCCTAGTTATATTTTTTATAAAAACTATGGACCCTAGTTATATTTGTTGGTTTCTATTATCATGGTAATAATCTCATTGTTTCTGATATCAACACCATTTGTGTTCTCATATTGATTTCTAACACTAATTCTCTATTCAAAAAGAAGTTCTATCTCTTATCTCTAAAATGATTCTAGGGTAAGCCATACGTAATTTCTATAGATACACATCTCACCACAGTGATGACTCCAAGAAAGAGAGGAAAAATTGTAAAACACTAGTGTCGATTTTGTGTTACATGGAAACATATATTGTTGCGCTTTACAATGTACTAACTAATTGATTGAACTCCCTCACTACAAAAACACATATAGGTCCCTAGGGTGTATGTGTGTTGCTTTGTCAATACAGCCGAGGAGGCGTACCATGATGAGGAAACTATTGCCATCATTCTCACTGCTCTTGAAGGTGTGGCGGCAATGAGCTACTTCATGCATGATTAAAGATACTCTACCAAATATTGGTGAAGATCTAGATAGGGATCGATAATCTAAATCTTTTAGATATGGCTCGGTTGGAGTACATGAGGGAAATTACACAATCTAGAAGGGACAACTCCACCAAATGATGTGGACAGGTTAGGGTGAATTTATGTTTGTCTGGCCGACCCTCCTTTATTTTCTGTATAATATCATACTAACATTTCGGGTGTGGTCTTCGTGAGGAATAGAGTAACTGATGCAATGACATTTATAGAGGTCTTTGTTACATCGATGATTACTCATCACAAAATTACGCTACTAGGCCTCATCCAAAGTAAATATTATCTTCATGCATGTATGTATGATTTCGAGTCGTCATGCCCAATCGTTTTTTTTTTGAAACTCCCAATCGTTTCTACTGATGTTGATTTTATCTTCCCTTGCATTTGCAGCAGGTGTCACCAAGGCAGGGCGGCAACAGTTTGATGACAAGCCACATTTATATATATCTTCTAGACAAGCCCCACTACGCATCATCAAATATGTTCAACAGCTGGATTTGCTAGCTTGTCCATCAATATTAGCCAAATGGTAAGTGTCACACGTGTGGCATGAAGTAACACTGCCCTGTTGTTTCTACACTAAAATTGTCATTCGAAAAAAATCCACAAAAAAACTGAAACTTGTCATCCAAACAGAAAGTTGTCATCCTCATGTAACTAAACTTGGCATCAATAAACGTCAAGCGGAATTGCTTCGTGCCACAAGTGTGACACTTATGGCGGCCCTAATATTATCATCCATCTCATCTAGACATGAGCCTCCCTATTACTACCATGCAACATTCATTAGTGTGTTCTAAGTGGATTTTAAATCCGATCACAATTAGTTATGAACATTTCAATCTTTTAAGGTTAAGATTTTTGTGTTGTAAAAAATCCGACATATTTCATATCTTAAGTAATGAATTTATATTGCATACGACAATGAGAAATCAAATCTCCCATTCGTGGCAGGCAACGCATGCATGAGTATGGCTAGTTGACATACTACAAAAGAAGAGAGAGAAAACTTTTTAGACGTATGAATGCCCTATTTCCAGGGCATGGTAGCCCTATTTTCCAAAACAATCCATAGTGTAACCAAGCCCCACTATATCTACAGTTTGATGGGCTCACGTACGTACGTGTACCAATATCACATTTGCACAATATTTTCTAGATGAACGGGAGGCCACATTTGCACAATGCATGTCATGTAGTAGGAGTAATGGAGAAGCCGGTGTTGGTGCAGTTTCCAGCAAGGTCGTCGGAGGACGGGGACAATAACGAGGATCTCTTGCCGTGCCTGCCGCTGCCGGGAGCGAGCGGCGCGACGGGCTGGTGGCCTGCGAAGAGGGAGACATGGCCGGCGAGCTTGTCCTTGCGGGAGAAGGTGGTGCCGCAGGAGCATATCCAGCGGTGGTCGCCGCAGTGCTTCTCGTGGGTGCGGAGGTCGGAGAGGACGGAGAAGTGCTTGCGGTTGCAGCGGTTGCAGACGTACATCTTGGGGCAGTGGCTGCGCTTGTAGTGGTTCTTGGCGCAGATGACCGACTTGAGCGGCTGGAACTTGGCGTGCCTCCGGTTCCACCGGCACCCGTCCTGCGGGCACGAGTACTTGCTGTTCCTTGGTCTCCCGGCGGCGGCGTCCTCGCCGGAGGTCGCGAACAGCCTGGTGGTCGGGTTGGCGAGCGCCGCCTTGCTCTTGTACTCGTCGCCGTGCGCGCGCATGTGCATGCGCAGGTTGGCGTCGCGCTTGAACCCCTTGCCGCACACCTGGCAGTAGTGCGTGTACTTGGCCAGCAGCTCGGCCGCGTCTAGCTCGATGATCGCCGTGTCCACCGCCGTCGTCGCTTGCGTCGACGATGACACGGCGGCCGCCTCCGTGGACTTTCCGGGGATGTCGTGCCCGCCGCCATGTTGCTGCTGCTGCCACAGCTGCATGGCATCCACCATGGCCTGCTGGTCTTGGTCATCATCCGCTGCGCCGTTCTTTGCATGGCCGTCGACCACACCCTCCGGCGTGGCCGCATGATTACCGGATGTTGTCAACGCGCCGAGGACGTAAGGGTGCTGCAGGGCGTACAGCATGGATGTAGCCGCGGCGATGATCTCCTGGACGACGGCGCTGGCTCCGGGCACCACGGGGTCGACGACGTGGCCGTGGCCGACGAGCGGCTCCAGCTGCTGCACCTTGTCCTTGAGCACGGACAGGTTGTACAGCAGGGTGCTGCGGTGGGTACTGTCGGGCACCGCCAGCCCTCCGCCGTCTCCGGGGAAGGCGGCGTCCACCCCGATGCCATTCATTCCATGGAAGAGCTGCTGCTGGTTTTGTAGGAAGTATGGGCTTGCACCGGCATCTGGGAACATCTCGCGAACCCTATCCTATATTGAGCGACAATATGCATATGATGATCTGCACAAACTAAACAGGAATTTCAACAAGTAGCTAGCTAGGGAAGAAGAGATGAATAGGGATCGATGGGGGATGGATTGGGATAGAACTGGCTAGAAGAGGGGAAAGGGCAAGTCAACTGGGGCTGCGCACTTGGCAACATCCCTACTTGGAGCCTCCCTCGAATGCAACCGGACCAGAGGTGACACTGCACCACATATGTCATAGGTATAATATATACTACTGTACTTCAGTTTTTTTGTGTGCGAAGAATATACTATCCTGTCTGTTCCAAATTACAATATGTTTTCGGATATTTATATATGGAGTACAAACGGACTGAAATGAATGAATAAACATATTAAAACATGTCTATATACATTCGATTCAGAAAATCCGATCTAGAAAAAGCTAGTTAGTACATATTATAATTTGGAACAGAGAGAATAGTCATGTTTCTACCCCTCAGAACCGAAGTACTGCAGCTTCAATTAAAAAAATGTATGGCCAAGTAGACGAATTGTTGGTTTATTTTACTCCAATAATGGTCTGGATGCCACTGTTTTCTAGGGTTGATCTTATTTTCTTAGAGAAGGGTGACCCTTTTGAGGAAATATTGTAAGGAGGTAGCAGCTCAGCAAGAATCTATCAAGAGCACACGCTCAGCTTGCACGTTTCGATCTGTTTCGAGATCCGACTGCCCTGTAGGGCCTCAGTAAGACCCACAGGCTGTCTCAGCAGGACATAATTATGCACAGTGGCTTTGCCTTCAAAAGAAAAAAAACATATAAAAATGAAATATCGTTAGACATAAACACATAACTAATCTTCATACAAGCAAATTATCCTGCTTTGGAGAAGCCAGTGAGGCGGCGGCTGATTACGCTGACCTATTTAGTTGTGCGCAATGTTAATTCTTAATTAAATATTTGGAAATTCTGATTCATTATCGACGTCTTACAAATGCGGAGTGAAAATATGTAGAGGAATGCTTAGAGAAGCGGTTGACTAGTCTTAATCAACTACGTCCTTACAAATATGGTTCTCTGTATGCTTTCTTTTTTTTCAACTCCCAAAAGGGGTCTTGTAGAGGCTGGAGTATTTCAGATCCAGATTCTTTTGGCAAGGAGAAAATAAAAAGGAAAGGTACAGACTCGTTAATTGGAGCATGGTTTGTAAGCCAAAAGATCAAGGTGGATTTGGCATTCATGACTTGCATATTAAGAATGATGTCTTACTTAGTAAATGATTGTTCAAACTACTTATTGAGGCTGATTTTGGCAAACCCTACCTCGCAATAAGTGTCTAGGCCATAAATTTATGTCCCAGGCTTATTGAAAACCTGGTGACTTGCACTTTTGGGCTGGTCTAATGGCTGTGAAGAAACATCTTTTTCGTTTTGGATCCTTCACGATAAAAGATGGGTCAGAAATTCGTTTCTGAGACAACATTTGGCTAGGCAATGCCAGTCTCTAAGAACAATATCCACCTTTTGTACCGCATTGTACGTAATTAGAATGATACTCTTTGCGAATGTGCACAATTCATTCCCGCCGAGTATTTCTTTCAGGCCGAACTTAATTGTGAAGGAAATATGCCCTAGAGGCAATAATAAAGTTATTATTTATTTCCTTATATCATGATAAATGTTTATTATTCATGCTAGAATTGTATTAACCGAAAACATAATACATGTGTGAATACATAGACAAACGGAGTGTCACTAGTATGCCTCTACTTGACTAGCTCGTTAATCAAAGATGGTTGTGTTTCCTAACCATGAACAAAGAGTTGTTATTTGATTAACGGGATCACATCATTAGGTGAATGATCTGATTGACATGACCCATTCCATTAACTTAGCACCCGATCGTTTAGTATGTTGCTATTGCTTTCTTCATAACTTATACATGTTCCTATGACTATGAGATTATGCAACTCCCGTTTCCCAGAGGAACACTTTGTGTGCTACCAAACGTCACAACGTAAATGGGTGATTATAAAGGTACTCTACAGGTGTCTCCAAAGGTACATGTTGGGTTGGCGTATTTCGAGATTAGGATTTGTCACTCCGATTGTCGGAGAGGTATCTCTGGGCCCTCTCGGTAATGCACATCACATAAGCCTTGCAAGCATTGCAACTAATGAGTTGGTTGCGAGATGATGTATTACGGAACGAGTAAAGAGACTTGCCGGGAACGAGATTGAACTAGGTATTGAGATACCGACGATCAAATCTCGGGCAAGTAACATACCGATGACAAAGGGAACAACGTATGTTGTTATGCGGTCTGACCGATAAAGATCTTCGTAGAACATGTAGGAGCCAATATGAGCATCCAGGTTCCGCTATTGGTTATTGACCGGAGACGTGTCTCGGTCATGTCTAAATTGTTCTCGAACCCGTAGGGTCCGCACGCTTAAGGTTTCGATGACAGTTATATTATGAGTTTATGAGTTTTGATGTACCGAAGTTAGTTCGGAGTCCCGGATGTGATCACGGACATGACGAGGAGTCTCGAAATGGTCGAGACATAAAGATTGATATATTGGACGGCTATATTCGGACACCGGAAGTGTTCCGGGTGATTTCGGAGAAAACCGGAGAGCTGGAGGGTTACCGGAACCCCTCCGGGAGAAGTAATGGGCCATATGGGCCTTAGTGGAGAGAGAGAGGGGCAGCCAAAGGTGGGTCGCGTGCCTCCTCCCCCCCTGGTCCGAATTGGACTAGGAGAGGGGGGGGCGGCGCCCCCCTTTCCTTCTCCCTCCCCACTTCTTTCCCCCTCCTAGTATACTCCTACTAGGAGGAGGACTCCTCCTTGGCGCGCCATAGGGGCCGTCCGGCCTCCTCCCCTTGATCCTTTATATACGGGGGCAGGGGGCACCCCTTGATACACAAGTTGATCCACGTGATCATATTCTCAGCCGTGTGCGGTGCCCCCTTCCACCATAATCCTCGATAATATTGTAGCGGTGCTTAGGCGAAGCCCTGCGACGATAGTATATCAAGATCGTCACCACGCCGTCGTGCTGACGGAACTCTTTCCCGACACTTTGCTGGATCGGAGTCCGGGGATCGTCATCGAGCTGAACGTGTGCTAAAACTCGGAGGTGTCGTAGTTTCGGTGCTTGATCGGTCGGGCCGTGAAGACGTACGACTACATCAACCGCGTTGTGCTAACGCTTCCGCTGTCGGTCTACAAGGGTACGTAGATCACACTCTCCCCTCTCGTTGGTATGCATCACCATGATCTTGCATGTGCGTAGGAAATTTTTTGAAATTACTACGTTCCCCAACAGTGGTATCAGAGCCTAGGTTTTATATGTTGATGTTATATGCACGAGTAGAACACAAGTGAGTTGTGGGCGATATAAGTCATACTGCTTACCAGCATGTCATACTTTGGTTCGGCGGTCTTGTTGGACGAAGCGGTCTGGACCGACATTACGCGTACGCTTACGCGAGACCGGTTCTCCTGACGTGCTTTGCACATAGGTGGCTTGCGGGTGACAGTTTCTCCAACTTTAGTTGAACCAAGTGTGGCTACGCCCGGTCCTTGCGAAGGTTAAAACAGCACCAACTTGACAAACTATCGTTGTGGTTTTGATGCGTAGGTAAGATTGGTTCTTGCTTAAGCCCGTAGCAGCCACGTAAAACTTGCAACAACAAAGTAGAGGACGTCTAACTTGTTTTTGCAGGGCATGTTGTGATGTGATATGGTCAAGACATGATGCTAAATTTTATTGTATGAGATGATCATGTTTTGTAACCGAGTTATCGGCAACTAGCAGGAGCCATATGGTTGTCGCTTTATTGTATGCAATGCAATCGCGCTGTAATGCTTTACTTTATCACTAAGCGGTAGCGATAGTCGTGGAAGCATAAGATTGGCGAGACGACAACGATGCTACGATGGAGATCAAGGTGTCGCGCCGGTGACGATGGTGATCACGACGGTGCTTCGAAGATGGAGAACACAAGCACAAGATGATGATGGCTATATCATATCACTTATATTGATTGCATGTGATGTTTATCTTTTATGCATCTTATCTTGCTTTGATTGACGGTAGCATTATAAGATGATCTCTCACTAATTATCAAGAAGTGTTCTCCCTGAGTATGCACCGTTGCGAAAGTTCTTCGTGCTGAGACACCACGTGATGATCGGGTGTGATAGGCTCTATGTTCAAATACAATGGGTGCAAAACAGTTGCACACGCGGAATACTCAGGTTATACTTGACGAGCCAAGCATATACAGATATGGCCTCGGAACACGGAGACCGAAAGGTCGAGCGTGAATCATATAGTAGATATGATCAATATAGTGATGTTCACCAATGAAACTACTCCATCTCACGTGATGATCGGACATGGTTTAGTTGATTTGGATCACGTAATCACTTAGAGGAATAGAGGGATGTCTATCTAAGTGGGAGTTCTTTAAGTAAATTAATTGAACTTAAATTTATCATGAAACTTAGTACCTGATAGTATCTTTCTTGTTTATGCTTGACTGTAGATAGATGGCTCGTGCTGTTGTTCCGTTGAATTTTAATGCGTTCCTTGAGAAAGCAAAGTTGAAAGATGATGGTAGCAATTACACGGACTGGGTCCGTAACTTGAGAATTATCCTCATTGCTGCACAGAAGAATTACGTCCTGGAAGCACCGCTGGGTGCCAGGCCTGCTGCTGGAGCAACACTAGATGTTATGAACGTCTGGCAGAGCAAAGCTGATGACTACTCGATAGTTCAGTGTGCCATGCTTTACGTCTTAGAATCGGGACTTCAACGATGTTTTGAACGTCATGGAGCATATGAGATGTTCCAGGAGTTGAAGTTAATATTTCAAGCAAATGCCCGGATTGAGAGATATGAAGTCTCCAATAAGTTCTATAGCTGCAAGATGGAGGAGAACAGTTCTGTCAGTGAGCATATACTCAAAATGTCTGGGTATAATAATCACTTGATTCAATTGGGAGTTAATCTTCCAGATGATTGCGTCATTGACAGAATTCTCCAATCACTGCCACCAAGCTACAAGAGCTTCGTGATGAACTATAATATGCAAGGGATGAATAAGACTATTCCCGAGCTCTTCGCAATGCTGAAAGCTGCGGAGGTAGAAATCAAGAAGGAGCATCAAGTGTTGATGGTCAACAAGACCACTAGTTTCAAGAAAAAGGGCAAAGGGAAGAAGAAGGGGAACTTCAAAAAGAACAGCAAGCAAGTTGCTACTCAAGAGAAGAAACCCAAACCTGGACCTAAGCCTGAAACTGAGTGCTTCTACTGCAAGCAGACTGGTCACTGGAAGCGGAACTGCCCCAAGTATTTGACGGATAAGAAGGATGGCAAGGTGAACAAAGGTATATGTGATATACATGTTATTGATGTGTACCTTACTAATGCTCGCAGTAGCACCTGGGTATTTGATACTGGTTCTGTTGCTAATATTTGCAACTCGAAATAGGGACTACGGATTAAGAGAAGATTGGCTAAGGACGAGGTGACGATGCGCGTGGGAAACGGTTCCAAAGTCGATGTGATCGCAGTTGGCACGCTACCTCTACATCTACCTTCGGGATTAATATTAGACCTAAATAATTGTTATTTGGTGCCAGCGTTAAGCATGAACATTATATCTGGATCTTGTTTGATGCGAGACGGTTATTCATTTAAATCTGAGAATAATGGTTGTTCTATTTATATGAGTAATATCTTTTATGGTCATGCACCCTTAAAGAGTGGTCTATTTTTATTGAATCTCGATAGTAGTGACATACATATTCATAGTGTTGAAGCCAAAAGATGCAGAGTTAATAATGATAGTGCAACTTATTTGTGGCACTGCCGTTTGAGTCATATCGGTATAAAGCGCATGAAGAAACTCCATACTGATGGGCTTTTGGAACCACTTGATTATGAATCACTTGGTACTTGCGAACCGTGCCTTATGGGTAAGATGACAAAAACACCGTTCTCCGGTACTATGGAGAGAGCAACAGATTTGTTGGAAATCATACATACAGATGTATGTGGTCCGATGAACGTTGAGGCTCGTGGCGGATATCGTTATTTTCTCACCTTCACAGATGACTTAAGAAGATATGGGTATATCTACTTAATGAAACACAAGTCTGAAACATTTGAAAAGTTCAAAAAATTTCAGAGTGAAGTTGAAAATCATCGTAACAAGAAAATAAAATTCCTATGATCTGATCGTGGAGGAGAATATTTGAGTTACGAGTTTGGTGTACATTTGAAAAATTGTGGAATAGTTTCGCAACTCACGTCACCCGGAACACCACAGCATAATGGTGTGTCCGAACGTCGTAATCGTACTTTACTAGATATGGTGCAATCTATGATGTCTCTTACTGATTTACCGCTCTCATTTTGGGGATACGCTCTAGAGACGTCCGCATTCATGTTAAATAGGGCACCATCAAAATCCGTTGAGACGACGCCTTATGAACTGTGGTTTGGCAAGAAACCAAAGTTGTCGTTTCTGAAAGTTTGGGGCTGCGATGCTTATGTGAAAAAGCTTCAACCTGATAAGCTCGAACCCAAATCGGAGAAATGTGTCTTCATAGGATATCCAAAGGAAACTATTGGATACACCTTCTATCACAGATCCGAAGACAAGACTTTTGTTGCTAAATTCGGAAACTTTCTGGAGAAGGAGTTTCTCTCGAAAGAAGTGAGTGGGAGGAAAGTAGAACTTGACGAGGTAACTATACCTACTCCCTTATTGGAAAGTAGTACATCACAAAAACCTGTTTCTGTGACACCCAGTTAGTGAGGAAGCTAATGATGATGATCATGAAACTTCAGAACAAGATACTACTGAACCTCGTAGATCAACCAGAGTGAGATCCGCACCAGAGTGGTACGGTAATCCTGTTCTGGAAGTCATGCTACTAGATCATGATGAACCTACGAACTATGAAGAAGCGATGGTGAGCCCAAATTCCGCAAAATAGCTTGAAGCCATGAAATCTGAGATGGGATCCATGTATGAGAACAAAGTATGGACTTTGGTTGACTTGCCCGATGATCGGCAAGCAATTGAGAATAAATGAATCTTTAAGAAGAAGACTGACACTGACGGTAATATTACTGTCTACAAAGCTCGACTTGTCGCAAAAGGTTTTCGGCAAGTTCAAGGGATTGACTACGATGAGACCTTCTCACCCGTAGCGATGCTTAAGTCTGTCCGAATCATGTTAGCAATTGCCGCATTTTATGATTATGAAATTTGGCAGATGGATATCAAAACTGCATTTCTGAATAGATTTCTGGAAGAAGAGTTGTATATGATGCAACCAGAAGGTTTTGTCGATCCAAAGGGAGCTCACAAAGTGTGCAAGCTCCAGCGATCCATTTATGGACTGGTGCAAGCCTCTCGGAGTTGGAATAAACGCTTTGATAGTGTGATCAAAGCATTTGGTTTTATACAGACTTTTGGAGAAGCCTGTATTTACAAAAAAGTGAGTGGGAGCTCTGTAGCATTTATGATATTATATGTGGATGACATATTACTAATTGGAAATGATATAGAATTTTTGGATAGCATAAAGGGATACTTGAATAAGAGTTTTTCAATAAAAGACCTCGGTGAAGCTGCTTACATATTAGGCACTAAGATCTATAGAGATAGATCAAGACGCTTAATTGGATTTTCACAAAGCACATACCTTGACAAAGTTTTGAAGAAGTTCAAAGTGGATCAAGCAAAGAAAGGGTTCTTGCCTGTGTTACAAGGTGTGAAGTTGAGTAAGACTCAATGCCCGACCACTGCAGAAGATAGAGAGAAAATGAAAGATGTTCCCTATGCTTCAGCCATAGGCTCTATCATGTATGCAATGCTGTGTACCAGACCTGATGTGTGCCTTGCTATAAGTCTAGCAGGGAGGTACCAAAGTGATCCAGGAGTGGATCACTGGACAACGGTCAAGAACATCCTGAAATACCTGAAAAGGACTAAGGATATGTTTCTCATATATGGAGGTGACAAAGAGCTCATCGTAAAAGGTTACGTTGATGCAAGCTTTGACACTGATCCGAACGATTCTAAATCGCAAACCGGATACGTGTTTACATTAAACGGTGGAGCTGTCAGTTGGTGCAGTTCTAAACAAAGCGTTGTGGCGGGATCTACATGTGAAGCGGAGTACATAGCTGCTTCGGAAGTAGCAAATGAAGGAGTCTGGATGAAGGAGTTCATATCCGATCTAGGTGTCATACCTAGTGCATCGGGTCCAATGAATTTTTTTTGTGACAATACTGGTGCAATTGCCTTGGCAAAGAATCCAGATTTCACAAGAGAACCAAGCACATCAAGAGACGCTTCAATTCCATCTGGGATCTAGTCCAGGTGGGAGACATAGAGATTTGCAAGATATATACGGATCTGAATGTTGCAGACCCATTGACTAAGCCTCTTCCACGAGCAAAACATGATCAGCATCAAGGCTCCATGGGTGTTAGAATCATTACTGTGTAATCTAGATTATTGACTCTAGTGCAAGTGGGAGACTGAAGGAAATATGCCCTAGAGGCAATAATAAAATTATTATTTATTTCCTTATATCATGATAAATGTTTATTATTCATGCTAGAATTGTATTAACCGGAAACATAATACATGTGTGAATACATAGACAAACGGAGTGTCACTAGTATGCCTCTACTTGACTAGCTCGTTAATCAAAGATGGTTATGTTTCCTAACTATGAACAAAGAGTTGTTATTTGATTAACGGGATCACATCATTAGGTGAATGATCTGATTGACATGACCCATTCCATTAGCTTAGCACCCGATCGTTTAGTATGTTGCTATTGCTTTCTTCATAACTTATACATGTTCCTATGACTATGAGATTATGCAACTCCCGTTTGCCGGAGGAACACTTTGTGTGCTACCAAACGTCACAACGTAAATGGGTGATTATAAAGGTACTCTGCAGGTGTCTCCAAAGGTACATGTTGGGTTGGCGTATTTCGAGATTAGGATTTGTCACTCCGATTGTCGGAGAGGTATCTCTGGGCCCTCTCGGTAATGCACATCACATAAGCCTTGCAAGCATTGCAACTAATGAGTTGGTTGCGAGATGATGTATTACGAAACGAGTAAAGAGACTTGCCGGTAACGAGATTGAACTAGGTATTGAGATACCGACGATCGAATCTCGGGCAAGTAACATACCGATGACAAAGGGAACAACGTATGTTGTTATGCGGTCTGACCGATAAAGATCTTCGTAGAATATGTAGGAGCCAATATGAGCATCCAGGTTCCGCTATTGGTTATTGACCGGAGACGTGTCTCGGTCATGTCTACATTGTTCTCGAACCCGGAGGGTCCGCACACTTAAGGTTTCGATGACAGTTATATTATGAGTTTATGAGTTTTGATGTACCGAAGTTAGTTCAGAGTCCCGGATGTGATCACGGACATGACGAGGAGTCTCGAAATGGTCGAGACATAAAGATTGATATATTGGACGGCTATATTCGGACATCGGAAGTGTTCCGGGTGATTTCGAAGAAAACCGGAGAGCCGGAGGGTTACCGGAACCCCCGGGAGAAGTAATGGGCCATATGGGCCTTAGTGGAGAGAGAGAGGGGCAGCCAAAGGTGGGCCGCGCGCCTCCTCCCCCCTGGTCCGAATTGGACTAGGAGAGGGGGGGGGGGCGCCCCCCTTTCCTTCTCCCTCCCCACTTCTTTCCCCTTCGAGTAGGAGTCCTACTCCTACTAGGAGGAGGACTCCTCCTTGGCGCGCCATAGGGGCCGGCCGGCCTCCTCCCCTTGATCCTTTATATACGGGGGCAGGGGGCACCCCTTGATACACAAGTTGATCCACGTGATCATATTCTCAGCCGTGTGCGGTGCCCCCTTCCACCATAATCCTCGATAATATTGTAGCGGTGCTTAGGCGAAGCCCTGCGACGATAATACATCAAGATCGTCACCACGCCGTCGTGCTGACGGAACTCTTCCCTGACACTTTGCTGGATCGGAGTCCGGGGATCGTCATCGAGCTGAACGTGTGCTAAAACTCGGAGGTGCCGTAGTTTCGGTGCTTGATCGGTCGGGCCGTGAAGATGTAGGATTACATCAACCGCGTTGTGCTAATGCTTCCGCTGTCGGTCTACAAGGGTACGTAGATCACACTCTCCCCTCTCATTGGTATGCATCACCATGATCTTGCGTGTGCGCAGGAATTTTTTTAAAATTACTACGTTCCCCAACAAATTGGCATCCGTCTTATGTCATGGCAAAATCTGCTATTTCAATTGGAATCGATTAACCCAATACAAGGACGGAATGTGTTTCCCTTGAACCTCACTATATTTGGGTCTTTTGCAGTTGACTTTATGTACTATGCACTCACGCACTCAAAGGTCCCAGTGGATAATAACAAGAAAATTTGGATGCCGAAGATTCCACTAAAGTTAAAAAAAGTTGTGGTATCTTCGAAGGGGAGTTGTGCTAACCACAGACAACCTCACCCGTCGCTGTCGTTAGGAAAGATTGGATTGCATGCGACTTAATTCATATACAGGTACATGGGTGCACAACCTCGACTTGTCTCCCAAGCTATACATTGTACATAAGAGAAAGGAAGCGTGACAATACATGACCCTAACCTATATGTATATACACGTTCAACAGTCACAATTGACAAAAAAATAAGAAGTGTAGGTTTTATACTCATGAGATGACGACTTGAGACATGTCGTGCAGACGATAGACAAAGTCGTCACTATGGCTACCGTGTAAGACCTTGTACAATGGGAGATGCTCAGGAAGGTGCTTAGAGAAATAAACTAGGCTTTCTTTAAGCACCAGTGCTTATTTATACAGAATAGACGTTTAACTAAGCGTCTCTCCCTAGAAATAGGCACCGGTGCTTCAGAAAAACCTGATTTATTTTTCTAAGCATCTCTCATTGTACAAAGCCTAATGATGCTTAAGAGGTATGAAGTGTCCATACTTTAAGAATTTATCAATGGAATTTGTCGATGGCGACTAGGATAGAGTAGGATCCACCAAAGCGGGGCAGTCCTCTACTGACCCCTTCGCACTGGGCTGCCCCCAATAATGCCAGACTTACATAACTGGCCTAACGTATTATATGTTTTTTTTAGTGGTGTAGTACCCCGGCACGTCAAATTACAAAATCTCTAGGGATACATAAGCCCCAGGCTGATCTAAAAGCCAAATGCATCGACCAATATTACTCTGGAGCGATGATCGGGCGAGCATGTGGGCTTCAAAGTTTGAAACCCACTTCTCGTGACTGAACTCAACCCTGTTAAACCACGCATCTCTAGACTTAGGCTTTGTTTGGTTCATAAGTCCTAAGATTTTTTCTAGTCCCAATTAAAAAGTTTCTAGTCTTTAAAAAATTTCTTCCTGTTTGTTTTCAGGAGTCCCTCCGTAAAAGTTATTAAATGACCATGTTACTCCTGGTATATAGAAAAATAACAATCAATCAACACCATAGGGTGGCGGACCAATGAGTGTATGGAGGGACATTGTTGGAAAAGTCCCAAAAAAGACTCTCCTTGAGAGTCTTCTTCATTTAATCCTAAAAAGCAACTTTTAGTCCATAGTAGTCTTTCCTGTTTGGTTAAAAAATCTCTAAGAAAGATTTTTTCTAATGCCTACACCAAAAAGTCCCTGAAAACAAACACCCCCTTAATTAATCTCCTGCCAAATATGATAGTACACTGGTTTGGATCCCTCCTTCAGTGTGTTGGTAACTCTGAGGCAGTCTGAAGCTATTTTAATTCTTCGGGCGAGCAGGCCATCTGCCAATGATAGCGCCTCCCTTACTGCAAGCGCTTCAACAATCTCTGCATGAATGCAGCCTGAGAAAAACAACTGTAGAAGCTCCCAGAAACTCGCCGTTGCTGCTCCTAGCAACAGTTGCTACTGCAGCCATGTCATCCACCTTCCCCAATGCTCCAAGGCCCCAGAACTGTACGTGACTTCTCCTCTTGTAACTGTCCTTTTTTTTCAACTAAAAAAAAACTGTCCTCTTTTCGGCGAGCTCACGAACAGGCCCTAAGCCACTGAAACATTTGGAGCGCGCTGGTGATCGAGTTTCGGAGTCGAATTCGAGTTTCCCGTGAAGTTTTCGAGTTCGCGAGTAATCGAATGCTGCACGCGTTTGTGCAGAGCAACGACAACGACGACACCGCGAGCCAGGGGAGCGCCGGCGTCCTCTGGGGTCGCCGTCAGCGGCGGCCGCCACGGAGATGGACGGGGACGAGACGGCCGTCGTGGCGGCGGCAGAGGCTGAGGTGGTGGGGTCGGCGGAGACGGAGGAGCACGTCCAGCGCATCCTCCTCGCCATCGACAACTTCACTCGCAAGGTGCGCCTCTTCACCCTCTCCTCCTCCCCCATCGATTCTACCTTAATCGTCTAGTGATGCCGGTGGCATTGCAGGTGTCGGAGATGCTGGACTCCGGGCGCGCCATGTTCAAGGACCTCGCCGCCGACTTTGAGGACCGCCTCTGCACGTAAGAAAAGAAACTCGCCGCGGCAAGCCCCATCATCGTCATGCTTGCTCCTCGGGCGGGTGCTCACCAACTGCTTGCTGTATTGCGTGCGTCGCAGGATCCACAAGGAGAGGGTGGACAAGTGGGAGGAGGAGATCAGGGAGCTGCGCGCCCGCGACGCCGCCAACGAGCACACCCGCGCCAGCACTTAGGCATCTCCAGCCCTTCAGGAAGAGTAAAAAATCGCCCCCTGAGGGCGCATCGGCGCTAAACCGCGCACTGGGGGCGTGATGTCCCCAGTCGCGGCCCTCCACGGGTTTTTAAAATGTTTAAATTCGGCGCAAACACAACGTAAACACGGGCGAGTTCGTTTAAATTTAAACATATTTTACAAAAAAAGAAAAAAAACTACCGCGGGCTACCCCGTCGTCTCCCTCGCCGCCCGCCCATGCGGTTCTACATGTCGAGAAGGCTGTAGAACCGCGTGTAGTCACCGCCGCCATCGTCGTCGTCGTCGTCGCCCCCGCCTACGCCTCCGCCGTCCCTGCTGCATCCCTCCCCCGGTTGGCGCGGCGGGTTGGACGGTCCGGGGGTGTCGTCGTCGTCGCTATCGAGGACGACGACACCGTCCTTGTCCTCGCGCCCACGTTTGCGGGCGGCGATCTCCTCCAGGGCCCGGCGCTGTCGGATCATCTCCTCGCGCAGGTAGTCGTCGCGCGACCACCGCATGGCGTCCTCGTCGGAGAACCCGCCCCGGGCTATCTCCTCGTACTCCGGGGGGAGGCTGGATTCCACCTTGGGCTCGACGAGGACGCCGGAGCTGCGGGTACGCGCGCTGACAGGCGTGTCCTGGGGCTCCGGCTTGACGGGGCGGAGGTGGAGGCAGGGAGAGCCGCTGGACGAGGAGGAGGACACCCCGGTCACCATACGCCTCGGCGTCCAGGAGCTTCCCCGGCGGCGTGAGAAGGACGGGGGAGCGGGGTACTCGAGGCGCGGCGTGTTGCCGCCCTCGATGTACTCGAGGACGGACTCCAACGTGCGCCCGGGCACGCCCCACCACCGACGCCGGCCGGCGGCGTTGAACCTGCCGGAGGGCACGACGCCGTTGGTGGCCTCGAGCTGCTCGCCGTGCCGGCGGCGGAAGTACGGCTCCCAGATTGGGCTGTCAGGGATGTACCGGGGCCCCTCCCTCGCCGCACGCGGCAGGGACGAGCGGATGCGTGCGATCTCCGCACACCGCGCCGCGCCGGTGGGTATCGGGGGCACCGGCACACCGCCGGCGCTGATCCTCCACGCCCCGGGCACCCGCATGTCCGGCGGGACCGGGTACTCGGCCTCGAAAAGGAGGCGAGCCTCGTCCTCGTGCAGATGACGGTGCCCGAATCCGTTCGCCGCTGCGCCGTCGCCTGGGAAACGCTCGGCCATGCTTTCTCAACTGGTGACGGCGAGAGGAGGAAAGGGGGAGAAATGAGCGCGTCGTCGGTGGATGATCGGGGTGAGTCTCTCCGGCGCGCTTGCAGTCGGCTTTAATAGGCGGAGACGCCGCGTGGTAGGCTTGGCCGGCGCGTTACGCGTGGCGTGATTGCGTGGCGGCCGAGGGACGCGTTGTTCAGCCTTCACTGCGCCACCCGTGAGGCATCAATGGAGGCTGACCGGCGCGGCAGCGCACGACAGTTTTGGCATTGATTCGCCGCGGGAAACGACGCGATGAGGACGACGAAGGGGCGAGAAGAGAGTAGAGTTGCTGACGCGGCGGGCCCGCGGCTCTTCGCGCCAAAAACGATTCGCCCGGCGCCCCCGAGCGACCCCAGCGCGCCGGGTTCGGGTTGGGTCCGCCGACGCCAATTTCGGCCCGAGCCGGCGAAAACTGGGCTCTTGGAGGCGCGACTGGGCCGATTTTTTGGCGCCGGCGGACGGAAAAACGCCTGAGGGGGCCTTTTTGAGGGCGCGGCTGAAGATGCCCTTAGTTGCCACTACTGAATCTGAACATGAATACCTTGCACTTATTTTGGATGTTAAATACTACACTGCACTTCTCACTGTACACATTAGCTACACGAACATCATTGGATGTTAAGTACATTACACTTCTGAATCTGAAAAATGTTGTTTGGTTGTGGTTGATCCAAACCTGTCTGTACACACGAGCATCATCGAGTCCGTAGTCTGTTTCTCGAGGAACTCTTTCTTGTTTGCGATGCGTTTCGCCTGGTCCAGTGCAGCATGAAAATGAAACGGTAGAACCTTGATATGTATCCTGTCCAGCCGCGTGTCAGCACACTTTCAACCTTTCTACATGTCTCGATCTGCAAACAGAAAGTGCGAGATTAGTTTTCAGACACTGGAACTTTTTGGTATGTTTGTTTTGGTATTGAAGTAGACTGGCAGAAAAAAAATGTTCTACAAACAGGAGATTTCTCAATAATCTTTAGATGTTGTTCTCTTCATCTTGTTCAAAAAGGTTGTTTTCGGATTCTTTTCG
This sequence comes from Triticum urartu, assembly GCF_003073215.2. Taxonomy (NCBI): domain Eukaryota; kingdom Viridiplantae; phylum Streptophyta; class Magnoliopsida; order Poales; family Poaceae; genus Triticum; species Triticum urartu. The sequence goes on from NC_053022.1 coordinate 43,118,692, forward strand.
GCATTGTTGTCCGAGTGACGGAGCTATTCAAGAAAAGTTGGCCGGGCCGGTACAAAGGAAGACCAACTATTTTTATTCACATGATCTAGTTTCGCTCAATTCTACACTGTATTTGCTATATGTTGGGTGGGCCATAGCCCATTTTCCCAACGCATAGCTCCGCCAGTCGCCTCCACTGCAGTCCAGAAGAATTTGCAGTTTAATAATACAAATGTGGTCTTTTCTTTTTGCATGGTAATACGTGTCTCATTCATATCATAAAGAACAAAGTACAAGTCACACGTAAGAACCGACATAACAAAACTGAAAAGATAGCAGAACATCTTCAAGCTTGACACCAACGCTCGTCACTTGTCTCCGGCACCACCACACCAGCCACCGAAGAAAAGAATAACGGATCACCTCCTCACCCGAACTCGACACGGCTCTATCGCTGATATGCAGCTTTGCGGGCCTCCTAAGTGGCTCATCAAAAGTGAAGCCATTGTCGTTGAACGAATCAGACCAGGGCAACACCCCGGACATGCCATCGAACTCCAGATCTGGCACCCCAGTACTACTGCAACAAGTCATGATCTGCCATAGGACCTTGGAGAGCTCCAGTACTCGGCGGGGCCACGAACAATTGCAAAGCGCTCCTGAGGCTCTCTTCACATCTTTCCTAGCCGTTTCTTGACATTGAGCAAAGTCAATGTTTTTGTTGTCTTTTGGACGTGGAATTGTTTTGACTAATGTGGCCCATATGGGGCATAGATGCTATCCGCAAGGTAGTAACCCATCGAGTAGTTGTGCTCATTGACTGAATAGTTGCAAGCAGGAGCATCTCCTGTAATAAGCTTAGCAAACAGTGGTGTTCTCGACAACACATTTAGGTCATTGTGAGAGTCAGGAAAACTAAAGAATGAATGCCATATCTAAAGATCCTTCGTTGCAACTGCCTCAAGAATGATTGTTGGATTGTTGTAGTGACCTTTGTACTAACCCTTCCACTCTGCATGACAATTCTTTCAGATCCAGTGCACACCGTCAAGTGATCCAAGTATCCATGGCCATCCTCTTGCTTCACTCTCTGTCATTAGCATTTGGGTGTCTTCCTCGCTGGGTGCCCTCAAGTACTCCAGTCCAAAAGCATCGATCACTGCTCTAGTGAACCTTCGAGCGGACTCCAAGATTGTGTCTTCACCAATGTGGACATAGTCGTCAATTGCATCGGCCGAACACCCATATGCCAAAACTCAAAGAACTGCAATACACTTCATCAGAGGGCTTGCACTTATTTCTCTGCATGCATTCCTTTTAAGCTTGAACCAATCTCATACGTCTCAACGACAATGGTGATAAAAAGACTTGTGTGCATCACTAGTAGAAAAAGGGCCATTTGTCCCGGTTCATAAGGCCCATCTGTCCCGGTTGCGGAACTTGGACTAAAGGGTCGTTACTAATTCCCTTGGCCTTTAGTCCCGGTTCTTATACGAACCGGGACAGATGGGCCTCCACGTGGCCGCTGTGGTGAGCCCAGGCAGGAGGGCCTTTAGTCCCAGGGTGGCACCAACCGGGACCAATAGGCATCCAGGCGTGAGCTGTTCAGGGGCTAGGTTTTTGTTTTTTTCTGAAAGGGGGGTGGATTTGGGGTTTTTGTATGGTTAATTAAGGTGTTTCATATATTGTGTTACGTAGCTAATTAATTAATAGAGAGAAGTGTCCTCTCTTATCTCCGTGCTTGGTCGACACTACGTACTATACGTATAGAGAGGCCCTCGACAAGCTAGCTAGTAAGAAAATGAAGGAAATCATTAAGTACAGAAGTTTGTCATGCATACTGAGAGAAGTGATCGACCTCTCCTTCTCCGAGAGATTGGTCGAACAACAATTTTTCGTATTATCTATCCGACGCTACTGGCTACATACATATACAATATGTAAGATCTGTTACAATCCCCTAGCATCTGAAATCAAGTTCCACATGGTATTCTCCGGCTTTATTGATGACGTGGTCAAGAAAGAATCCCGCTAATTCCTCTTGAATTGCTTTCATGCGATCTTCTGGTAGGAGTTCATTCCGCATCTCCCACGTCTAATTTGAAGAAGGGGGTTAATACATATATATGAATGAAACTCAACAGAAATGATGGTGTAATAAAATGAAATTGTGAATATTATTGCTTACGCACATCAAATTGTCTTTTAGAGTAGCCCCGCTTATCTTTGCAAGTCGCGTTGTAGATGAACTCGCACACGTAGTATCCACAGAAATCATTCCCTTGTTCCTGCCATAAGCACTTTATGAGAAATAGATGTCAATCAAACTGATAATGAAGCATTATAAATGGCATTGATGAAAGTAGCTAGAATCAACGGGATCGAGATGCGCGGAACTAGCTAGCTAGTACTACTTACTTTCGGGTATGTCCATCGCAGCTCCCCCGGCAGTCCTGGAGCTTGTGCGGTGAATACTTTCCAAACCTTGTGAGACAAAGAAAACAATTACTTGATATCAGGAAATGAACAAAAAGATGCCGATATGGTGCGATAATGATCGATTGAACTTACTTCTCGAGCATTTTAGTCATGTCCGCATAGGTCTCGGGAGATTTTCGTCTCGAGTCAAAGACCGTTACTAGCCCTCAAGCTTAATCTCCAGGAGAATATAGTGGAAGCTGCGCACGCATGCATAACTCATCAATTACATTACTATAACCTCGCTTGAGTAATAAGGGAAACCGAATATGCACAAGACAGTAACACTCACTCGAAGTTGTAAGGAAAGAGTATTTTATCTTTGTTTTGATTTACTATCAATGATTTGAGCAAGTTGGCCTCAGCATCATCGGCGTTCTTTTCAACCTCGAATTTATCTGTGAGATTTGTGTTAATGAACCCAATATCATACATTTCTGCTTTTCTGCACTCGATGATCTCCAATCTGCATAATATAGTGAGGATAATCATATATACATGCAATGAAAGAGCTGAGCTATATATAGAGACTTAATGACAGAAGTAGTACTTACAGACAGTAGCAAGTGACCGTTAATTTATCGAGGGCCTTTTGATTGAACCACTGGAAGAACTCCTCAAATAGAACAGTCAACAAATCAATTCCAACGAGGTCGTGCTCCTCTTTAACTCTCAGATACAAAGTATTCGTCCCCCCAGACTTTCTGCAGGTTTTCATGCACCAATCATGGAATCTTCGCATCATCGTTGTTAGAGATTTTTCATCTTTGACAAGAGGCTTCCCATAATGGTATTGGTGTTCTTCCACCTCCAAGAAATCATAATGTACATCGTCGGGCAGGTAATCTTTAAGATTGCTATAACCGGGCACCAACCCCGGATCATTAGCGACGATATCGCTAGACACCTTGAGTGAGGGGCACGATTGGTCCGCTTGTTCACCGAGCTAGGCAATTTTTTTCCCAACTCGTCGTTCTGCTACCCTTCGATCACTGATAGTATTTCCCGACCGCTTCGCTTCGATATATACCTTTGCAGTAATGCGCTCATAGTTGGTTTTCAGTGGAGACTTTGGTGGTTTCCTCAGGGCATCGAGTGTGCGCTTTGCTTTCACCCGGTCTAGCTTCTCCTCCGGAGGTGGATGTCTCTTTGCTTTCACCCCTTCAAAGAAGCCATTCACTTCTTTTTCCATGATCTTTGCGTTTTCTTCCACGGTCCTCTCGTATGGTAACTTCTCTAGAGGCTTGAGAGGTGGACCAAATCTGTATTGCCTGCCTCTGGCTGTACTGCTAGACGCCGGAGCAGACGGAGCAGCTGTGGCTGTCTTCTTTCGTGCTTGCTTACGAGGCAGAGGAGAAGGACTACGACGCGCCGGAGCAGCCGGGGCGGCGGCTGGTCTCTTCTGCCCTTGCTGGCGAGGCGGAGAAGGAGGAGGCCGGTGGCTGCTCGGGTGCGCCGGCGTAGGCGGAGAAGGAGGCGAAGTGCCGCCACGCGCCAGAGAAGGAGGAGGCTGGTGGCTGCTCGGGCGCGCCGGCGCAGGTGGAGAAGGAGGCGGAGTGCCGCCACGCGCCGGAGAAGGAGGCTGGTGGCTGCTCGGGCGCGCTGGCGCAGGCGGAGAAGGAGGCGGAGTGTCTCCACACGCCGGAGAAGGAGGCTGAGTGCCCTGATCACTCGCCGGAGGAGGAGGCGGTGGAGGAGGCGGAGTGCCCTGACTCGCCGGAGGAGGAGGAGGAGGCGGGGGCGTCTAGTTCGGAAGGTTGATGAGCTCCTTCCGCCATAGGCATGGAGTATTCAGAGCAGAACCCAACCGAGTCTCCCCTTCATCGGTAGGGTGGTCAAGCTCGAGCTCCTCAAATCCCTCTATTATTTCGTCCACCATCACCCTAGCATATCCTTCTGGAATCGGACGGCAGTGAAAAGTTGCGTCAGGTTCAGGACATGCAACAGAGCCAACAGCCTCCTTGACTTTCATATTCATCCATTGCGTCATAAGGTGGCAATTGTGAGACTCCGTGATTAAGTCCACGGGGTAGCTAGCAGGAGCCATGAAGATAGGCTCCTGAAGCAGCTTCGTGGAAGCCACGCTGCTTCTCCGCTGAGATGGCAGTGTAGCTTTGGGTGTAGCAACTTCGGCAGGTCGCGCGCTGCGGGCCTCGTCTCGTTCCTCTAGCGCTTGCACCCTTGTGTGCAGCGCCTGTAGTTGGGTCAACTCCTTTTTCTTCTTCCTCTCCCGGTGTTTGTAACCGCCTGCGTCGGGAAATCCAGCCTTCCACAAAAGGGAGCCTGGCGTGCCTCGTGTCCGTCCGGGGTGCTCAGGATTCTCGAGGGCCTCTGTGAGCTCGTCGTTCTCTCTGTCCGGAACGAACGTCCCTTGCTGCGCCTTTTCGATATACTCTTGAAGCTTCTCGATGGGTGTGTTCAACTGCTCGTTGGTCCAAACGCACTTCCCTGTTACAGGGTCCAATTTTCCCCCAGCCCCGAAGAACCAAGTCCTGCAACGGTCTGGCCAGCGTCGCATCTCTGGTTCGATCCCTTTAGCAATGAGGTCATTCTCAGCCTTGTCCCACAACGGCCGGGCTTTTAGGTAGCCACCTGACCCCGTGCGATGGTGATGCTTCTTCTTTGCAGCATTTTTCTTGTTTGTCGCTGACATCTTCGCTGCTCTCTCAGATTTCTTTTTGGTGATAAATGCGGGCCACTAATCGTTGATCTTCTCAAATCGGCTGATGAATTCTGGAGTCTTGTCTTAGTCGACAAACGATGATTTCAGCTCATTCTTCCACCTCCTGAATAGCTCGGCCATCTTCTTAAGAGCATAAGCCTTGATCATTGGCTTTTTAACTAGATCCTTCGGATCCTCCTCTAGCGGGAAGGTGAAATTTTCCTGCAGCGCGGTCCAAAGATCAGCTTTCTGCCTATCGCTGACATAAAACACCTGAGAGTCTTTGTCCTTAGGTTTCAACCATTGCTCGATGCTGATCGGGATCATGTCCCTAACTAGAACCCCGCACTAAGCATTAAATTTTTGCTTGGTCCGGAGGGGTTAAATCGGTTGGCCAGCGTGATCAATTTCGATGATCGTGTACCTTTCATCTGAGCGCAACTTTCTCTTCGGGCCTTGCCTCGTTATCGAAGTGTTGCTCGATCCGGAGGGCTAGAAAAGAAGAAAAAGAAGAGAGTTAATATGTGTACATACCAAAAACAATTAATGCATCAATTAGGTATAGTCAGCACATGCTTAATTAATTAATATATATACCTGGCCGGACTCCGTTCGGTCACCGGAGCCGTCATCACGGTGTCCTTCCCCCTCCATTCGGTCACCGGAGCCGTCATCACGGTGTCCTTCCCCCTCCATTCGGTCACCGGAGCCGTCATCACGGTGTCCTTCCTCCTCCATTGTTTGATCATCGTCGTCGTAGCCTGCTTCTTCATCCTGTCTTTCCAGACCATTGGTGCATGTGTCGTTGAGAAATGACAAGACGACATCACTTCCATGTGCGATTATCTCCCCCAACACCACTTCTTGTGCTTCGTCTCGGGGGTGCGGATCCATAGTTTCTGCAAATATTTACAACATGGCAATTATTATTCAAACATGACAGATGGATATATTAGTGGCAAACGTTGAACTAGCTAGCTAAGCACAATAAGGAATTATATTAGTGGCATGGCCTCGATGCTTCTCTAGGGTTTGGTGTGGCCTCGGCGACAACACACTTTTAACTTGGTAAATTTGGGTGGCCTCAAGAGAGTTTGTCGATCGGGTAGGGGCGCGGCGGGAGGGGGTAGGAGACCGACATAATTTTTCTCTAGGGTTTGGGCGTCCTTGAGAGTTTTGGTCGAGCGAGAGGGCTGGGGGGGGGTGCCCCCGTGGTATAAGTTATCATGGTCGAGAGGGGGTATATCGACAACGACAACATACGACGACCCCTCGACCCTCGAACCCTCGGCGACCCTCGACCCCTCGGTGACCCTCGACCCTCTACCCTAGCTAGTTCCCGCCCCTCACCCCTCAAACCCTCGGCGACTCCTCCCCCCTCATGTCGAAGTTATCGGGGACGGGGTATATCGACAACGACATACCCGATAAAAAATAAGAAGACGAAGAAGAAATAAAAAGAGGAGAATAAGAAAGGAATAAAAGACAAGATCGAAGAAAAAAGAAGAAGAAAAGGAGGAGAAGAAGAAAGGAATAGAGGAGAAGAAGAGAAAATATTCTATTTTCTCTTCTTCTCCTCTATTCCTTTCTTCTTCTCCTCTTTTTCCCCTTTTTTCCTCTTCTTATTTATTTCTCCTCTTCTTCCTCTCCTCTTCTTCTCCTTTTTCTTTTCCTTCTTCCTAAACTAAACATAAACTAAAATAATCCTAAAACTAAACTAAGTTATCGGGACGGGGTATATCGACAACGAAAAAAAAGAGGAGAAGAAGAAATGAATAGAGGAGAAGAAGAGAAAATAGAAAATACTATTTTCTATTTTCTCTTCTTCTCTTCTATTCATTTCTTCTTCTCCTCTTCTTTTTCTTCTTTTTTCCTCTTCTTATTTACTTCTCCTCTTCTTCCTCTCCTCTTCTTCTCCTTTCTTCCTCTTCTTATTTTCCTTTTTCCTCTCATTCTTTTTCTTCTTCTTTCCTTTCCTAGCTAGATATATAAAACTTTTCTAAAAATGTAACTTTTGCATATATAAAACTTTTCACTCTACATTTTCGTACATATGAAAAAAATAAAGTTTCTATACAAAAGTGCACAATTTTTATGAACAAATTACAACATCTAAATTAACTAGACATCTAAATAAATATAACTACACATCCGAAATTTTCCTACTCTTAAAACTAAACTAAACATAAACTAAAATAACCTAAAAACATGTAAAAACATCTAAGAATAGCATCTAAAAACTTCTAAAAAAAATATAAAAACATCTACAAATATAATAGCACCGCGCAGGGGCGGATCCAGGGGCACGGTGGAGGGGCCAGCGCCGGCGCCGGCGGGCAGGGTAGGGGCGCAGGGGCGCGGGAGCAGGCTGGTGCTCACAGGGGGCGTCGCGTCGGGGCCGGCAGGGGCGCGAGGGTCGACGGCGCGTCGGGGCAGAGGGCGTCAGCGGCGGCGGCAACGACGTTGAGCAGCCTGACGGCGTCGTCGGCGACGGCGACGGCGACATTGAGCAGCCCGGCGGCGTCGGTGGCGGCAGCGACGGCAAGGTGGAGCAGGGGCGTCGGGCGGCGACGGTGACGAGGAGGAGCAAGGGCGTCGGGGAGAAGAAGTGATGGATTTCATCGAAACTGCTAAGTGTTTTCTTATATACCCAGGGCATTGGTACCGGTTCGTGGCACAAACCGGTACCAATGCCCCCTTTAGTCCCGGTTGGTGCCACCAACCGGGACCAAAGGTCTCTTTTCAGCAGCCCAAAGGGCGGGAAGAGAAGGCCTTCGGTCCTGGTTGGTGGTACCAACCGATACCAAAGGGGGGCATTCGTACCGGTTGGTGGCACAACCGGTACGAATGCCCCCCTTTGGTATCGGTTGGTGCCACCAACCGGGACCAAAGGCCTCGTGCTCCCCGTGGCCAAAACTTTAGTCTCATCTCGCTAGTTGAAAGGGGCGCGGAGTGGTTTATAAGCCCCACTGCCGCACCTCTCTCGAGCTCCTCTCGATTGTAGGCTTACGAGCCTTATTGCCACTGCTATGCCTGATGGGCCTACTGGGCCTTCTACGGGCCTGAATCTTGGCGCATGGTAGGGTTTCTAGTCGTATTCAGGCCGTGGTGGCCCAGTAGTTGGCACTTTTTTTGTTGTTTTATTTATTTTATTTTGTTTCTACTTACAGCAAAAAACCTTACTGTTGCTATTTTTATTTATTTTATTAAAGTTTATTTATTTTATTAAAGTTTATTTATTTTACTTTTATAAAGTTTATTTTGTTTCTACTTCTTTATTTTATTAAATTTTAATTTATTTAATTTTGTTTCTACTTTTTATTAAAGTTTATTTTGTTTCTTTCTGCTTTGCATGTTTTGAACAGAAAATACTTTGATAATTTCAGTGGCATTAATTTTATATAATTTTAGTTTAAAAAATACTAGAGGTTTATAAAAGCTTTTTAGTTCATTCCTTTTGCTATTAGAGTTTTATAAACGTTTTTTAGTTAATTTTCTTTTTTCATGGTATCATCATTTCATCCACATAGCATGTGCAAAAAATTAGAGAGGGTTACGGCAAAAATTGGATGCACTTCGTGTACAAAACAGACAATCTCTTTCGAAGTATGAGGGTTTCATACGGAAACTCGTCTGTTACAAAGGGATTTCATTTTTTGAACTTATTTGAACTCCAGAATTTTTCTGTGTTCAAAATGCACCATTCAAAGCCACGTCATCATTTTTCAACCCTTTCTGACATCATTTGTTATTTTTCATGTATTTACTGATTATTTTGAGCTATAAGACTCTGAAATTGAAAAGCATTTTAAATGAACTCTGAAAGGTTGAAAATTGGCATCGTATCATCATTTCATCCACATAGCATGTGCAAGAAAGTAGAGAGGGTTACGGTAAAAACTGGATGCACTTCGTGTACAAAACGGGCAATCTCTTTCGAAGTATGAGAGTTTCATATGGAAACTCGTCTGTTACAAATGGATTTCATTTTTTGAACTTATTTGAACTCCATACCTTTTTATGTGTTCAAAATGCACCATTCAAAGCCACATCATCAATTTTCAACCCTTTCTGACTTCATTTATTATTTTTCATGCATTTACTGATTATTTTGAGCTATAAGACCCTGAAATTGAAAAGCACTACAAATGAACTCTGAAAAGGTTGAAAGTTGGCATGGTATCATCATTTCACTCACATAGCATGTGCAAGAAAGTAGACAGGCTTACGGTAAAAACTGGATGCACTTCGTGTACAAAATGCACAATCTCTTTCGAAGTATGAGGGTTTTATACGGAAATTTGTCTGTTACAAAGGGATTTCATTTTTTTGAACTTATTTGAACTCCATACTTTTTCTATGTTCAAAATGCACCATTCAAAGCCACATCATCCATTTTCAACCCTTTCTGACTTCATTTGTTATTTTTCATGCATTTACCGATTACTTTGAGCTATAAGACCCTGAAATTGAAAAGCACTACAAATAAACTCTGAAAAGGTTGAAAGTTGGCATGGTATCATCATTTCACCCACATAGCATGTGCAAGAAAGTAGAGAGTCTTACGGCAAAAACTGGATGCACTTCGTGTACAAAACAGACAATCTCTTTCGAAGTATCATAGTTTCATACGGAAACTCGTCTGTTACAAAGGGATTTCATTTTTTGAACTTATTTGAACTCCATACTTTTTATGTGTTCAAAATGCACCATTCCAAGCCACATCATCAATTTTCAACCCTTTCTGACCTCATTTATTATTTTTCATGCATTTACTGATTATTTTGAGCTATAAGACCCTAAAATTGAAAAGCACTACAAATGAACTCTGAAAAGGTTGAAAGTTGGCATGGTATCATCATTTTACCCACATAGCATGTGCAAGAAAGTAGAGAGGCTGACGGCAAAAACTGGATGCACTTCGTGTACAAAATGCACAATATCTTTCGAAGTATCAGGGTTTCATACGGAAACTCGTTTGTTATAAAGGGATTTCATTTTTTTGAACTTATTTGAACTCCATACTTTTTCTGTATTCAAAATGCATCATTCAAAGCCACATTATCAATTTTCAACCCTTTCTGACTTCATTTGTTATTTTTCATGCATTTACTGATTATTTTGAGCTATAAGACCCTGAAATTAAAAAACACTACAAATGAACTCTGAAAAGGTTGAAAGTTGGCATGATATCATCATTTCACCCACATAGCATGTGCAAGAAAGTAGACAGGCTTACGGCAAAAACTGGATGCACTTCGTGTATAAAATGCACCATTCAAAGCTACATCATCAATTTAGTACATATAGCTCTCATGGATAGATAAGTGACCAAATTAATAGAAGTCCATCATCACATTAAAAACAAAGTACATACATAGTTCTCATTGAATAACATATAGCTCTCCAGAGCATCTAGTTAAACCATACATTGAAACTATGTGAAACCTTTCAATGCAACAATAAATGCGATCATAATCACAAGCAAGGTAAAAATTGATCCAACGGCATAATGATACCAAGCCTCGGTATGAATGGCATATTTTCTAATCTTTCTCATCTTCAACCGCATTGCATCCATCTTGATCTTGTGATCATCGACGACATCCGCAACATGCAACTCCAATATCATCTTCTCCTCCTCAATTTTTTTTGTTTTTTCCTTCAAGTAATTGTTTTCTTATTCAACTAAATCTAAACTCTCGACAAAAGGGTCGGTTGGAATTTCCGGTTCAACTACCTCCTACATAAATAAAATCTATGTCAACTTGATGGGCATAATTGTCATAAACAATAAATGAACCAAATAGTTATAAAAGATAATATATACCACATCCGAATCATAGTCAGGACGAGGGCCGACGGGGGCGGATACCAAAACCATCGCACTATATAAGCACAAGCAATAATAAAAGTAAGAAAATTAGAAAAGTATCTATCTAAAGTAAGAATTTTTTTTCTTTCATAAGAAGATAAGAGGCTCACCACAGTGGTGCAGGCGACGAGATCGGCGCGGGCGATCGACGGCGGTGAAGACGGGGACGGGACGTGACGGGCCGCTAAACCTAGACAAATCTCGAGGAAAATGGAGCTTGGAGGTCGAGCTTCGAGAGGAGAAAGCTTAACTAGCGTGGCTTGGGCATTTCATCGAACACCTCGTGTGCATAGGAGGTGAGCTAGAGCACCCAAATGCCCTCTCCTCGCCGGCTAGAAAAACAGAGCAATGTGGAGTGCTCTGCTGCAGCGACGGGGTATATATAGGCAACTCATTTGTCCCGTTCATGGCTGGAACCGGGACTAAAGCCCAGCCTTCTGTCCCGGTTCAAGCCAAGAACCGGGACCAATGTTTGTGGGCCAGGAGCGAGGCCCATTGGTCCCGGTTCGTGCCTGGAACCGGGACAAATGGGTCCATACGAACCGAGACCAATGCCCACGAGGCCCCGACCACCCCCTGGGCTCACGAACCAGGACGAATGCATCCATTGGTCCTGGTTCATGGAAGAACCGGGACTAATGGGCTGGCTAGGCCCGAACGAAAGCCCCTTTTTCTACTAGTGCATCTGAAAGCGCGACAAAAGTACATCTTCGGATAGTTTGGATTTGGATCAAAGTAGTCTATCATGATCTAGGCATGGCCCTCCGCTGTATCACGGTTGAGTTCTATGCGGCCGAATGGCAATCCTCTCCTCGGCCGCCGAATATCATCATCAAAAATCATGCCAAGAACGGTTTCAAAGTCTTCATCGTCTTCTTTCATTTTTGATGAAGACGAGTCCTCAAAGACCATCTCCCTCAAAATCTTCATCTTCAGTTCAAATGACTTGGTTCAATTTGAGTGTACAAAACAAATCGAAACAGAGGAAAAAAAGTCAAAAAACTCATCTAGGCAAACCGTCGAACACTTGTGGTGCAGTGCTGGTGCACCGGCCGACTGACGTTGTTTAGGCCAAACCAGCGGACGGTGATGCATGTGAGTGACCTGCAACGGTGCGTTCGATGCGATGGCCACCAAAGAGGAAGAGGATCCGAGAGCAATCCAACGAATTGATTATGGTGATGGCGACAGCCGCGAACGGGCTCCGAGTCAGGTAGAAGGGTGGCAAGGGCCGAGGGAGACAACAAGGTAGCCGGGGGGGCGATCGCCGGGAGGTGCGCCGGCGAAGAGGAAGTGGGGGTGGGAGTTGCAAGAGAGGTAGATTTTTTTCCTCCGAGTATATTTAGGCGCCGTATAGGAGGCGGAGTAAAAAATATATTCTCCTCTAGGGGATCGCGTAGGTGCCAGTTAGAAGAGTAAAACCAAAATTTTACTTCTCTAATGCCGGATAGGGGATCGGTTATAATTGACCTTAGACGACTCAACCTCATATGTTGGGTTAGATGACTCGTACATAGTACTCTCTCCGTAAAGAAATATAAGAATATTTATATAACTATTAGTGATCTAAACGCTTTTATACTTCTTTACAGAGGGAGTACATACTCACAATTCAATCGCTGGGCCGGCCGGGGGAGGGGGGGGGGTACCAGACGTCCCTATCCGTATTGGTGATCCATCTCTTCATTAAAATGGCCAGCACTAGGCACCGTACAACCGATCCAAATTTTGGTCGGTCACCCACGCATGTGCGTGATAGACGCCTCCATGACCACCCGCTTAAGTCGATGGACCCTTGCACGAGTCCCCTTTTATTTTCCGTGACAGCTTTGGTAGTGCCTTGGTTCCCCCTTCAGCCTCCTGCTTGGAGCTCAGGGGGCGGCTCGCCGTTGCCGCTCATCGACTCTAAGATTGCAGCACTGGTGCTCCTGTGTAGTTCTGCCCTATACAGCAAATCACACTGACGGTTCCAACAAATCGACCCGCATACTATTGCAGGAATACCTAACAGTGGCGTGCGCAAAAAGCCTAGTAGTGACGGGCAAGGCTCTGAAGTGCGCCCGCCACTGACCTTCTGCCATTGCTAACACGGCATAGGTGGCGGGCACCCGCCCGCCAGTGGTACATACCTAGCAGTGGCGAGCATTTTCTAGGGCTCGTCACTAGTTATGAGCACTAACGGAGATAACGACGCACACTCAGTTGCGAGTTCCTCTCGATGCCCGCCACTGCTAATAATTTAAGGAATTGAAACAAATACACAGACTATAAATATGCGACATCACAGTACATATCATGTAATACAAGGTGTTAATACATATATACGCATCATATAAGAATTATAATATATTCATACATCATGATTGATTTACAATTTTGCATAGCCTGGGGCAAGGAGTGCACACAAAGATAATTGATGTTCAAATCGAATAAGAAAGAAAACCATGACACATGGTAAGTTAAACAACAGTAGATAATTGTTATCATCCAAGGTAAATAACTTGTCATCATTCTAGCACATGACAAGTACTAGCTATGACCTACTCCTCTCTCTTAGGTAAAATTGTATAAAACAGGTAAATAGCTCCATCTTCGCAATGGAGAATAGAGATCCACCTGTCTCCAGTACGTGGCTTGCGCACATCCATGTTGTCTCCAATTGGTTGTATACCCGCGTTCATTATTTTGGCCCATCCTTGGATGTTGATGCGTACATCTGTTGAAGAAATCGAGTATGCACTAGAGAAAGACACCGGCGGACTTGGCGGTAAGCTAACAATATGGCATGTTACCTTCCATAAACATCAGGTCAGGCAGAGTATCCTGCGGGAGCTTCTGTTGAAGAAAATAATAGTAATATAGTTAGCAATGTAGTTTTGCTTACGTAGAATGTATGCGAAAGATAGACTAGTTAGACAATAGTACAAAATCATACCATGATATGCGCAAGGATGTTAGCATGGTTCAATACGTGGACTAGAGGCACGTATCTAGTATAATTATTGCCAATTTGATAATTGATCTTAAAATTCTCAACATCATTAATAAATGAGACAAGAGATTTTTTTCTCCTCACAAGTTAGCTCCGAGCCGTAATTGTAGTATGTCTTGTCTACTGCCTTCCTTGTATTTGTTGGAGCAAAGAAATAAACTATCATTTAAAAATAAACAACTTTAGTACGGATGAATACCAAATATTTTTAAGTAAACAATATGAATTACTTAACAAATTAGTTTGATAAACTCACATACAGGTAGAACTGGAATCATGTCCACATCCACCCAAATTTCGATGTTATCTTGAGGATCATCTTCACCACCAATATCGAAGGTTATCTTCATATCCTCCTCAAATCTGTAGGCCTTGCATAGTGCTCTTCAATTTGAACAACCGAAATGGGATTCATTTACTCCATTGTAGAGCTTAACGTCAAAAGTGAAACCATGTTTCGTCTTGAGGTAATCTTTCTTCGTCTCCGTACGCTCCCTATCTTTGAAACTGAGTTTGTCTAAGACATAAGGTCTTGCGTAGCAGGGGATGCACTAGTCGAATTGCAAAAAACAAAAATAACACATTAAAATAAAAACCACAAGTCATATGCTTAATTAAATACTTGTTGTTACATATCGTCTCATATTCGAAGCACTCCTTCAGCGTGAGGGTGAAGCACCTACCATTTTCCAGGTGAGGTCTATCGCACATACCCCGTCATCGGAGCAGTAGTCACACTCGGGGATCCAATCATCGCCAGACATTTCCTTTGGAAGGCACGCCAACATTGCATAGCTATGATTGCAAGTACTCAAAGTAGCTAGTTGATTAACATACTTACATTTACACGTTATTCCTTAAAAATGCATACTTTGTGTGGCTAATTTGTATTGCAGTATATGTAAATTAACCTAGTGCTTGTCAGGATACATTTACATATATTTTTGTCAAGTATCCGGTTTAAATATTTTTTAAGGTTTCGGCACTTATAATTTCTAAAGTTTGACTCTTCCTATGTATGAAACACCAAGCTTTAGAATTCACGCCGACATATCCAAAGAGATAACCAAAAGTTCAAGCAGAATTCATGCCTAAATTTATAGCATAAGTGTCCTTGGGCACTCAAAATACCGTACTTTATACCACAAGTCATGCCGAAATTTTGGCATAACCTTTGCTAAAAAGAGGCCATATCAAGCGCCTGAAATTTGCCAGGACAGAAATGAATCAACATTCCGGCAAAACATAAGCCACTCAGAGGTGTCCCTGCAAAAATGATACTTTATTTCATCTACTAGTGGAGCTAGGCAATATCTTTTTGGGGGGCAAACATAAATATGGATATTTTGGGGGCCGAAAGGCACTACTTTTCCTAATCTTTGTCCCCCCAAAACTTTAGCACTTATAGCATGTATACCTATAATTAACTGAAGGCATCTACTACAACATATTATTGAACCCGGTATGAACAGAAATAATGTAAATAATAAATTTTAGGGGCCGAAAGACACTACTTTTCCTAATCTTTCTCCCCCAAAACTTTAGCACTTATAGCATGTATACCTATAATTAACTGAAGGCATCTACTACAACATATTATTGAACCCGGTATGAACAGAAATAATGTAAATAATAAATTTTAGGGGCCGAAAGACACTACTTTTCCTAATCTTTCTCCCCCAAAACTTTAGCACTTATAGCATGTATACCTATAATTAACTGAAGGCATCTACTACAACATATTATTGAACCCGGTATGAACAGAAATAATGTAAATAATAATAGAATATATATGCAATATTATATAATTGACCTCTAATGTGACTCTACTTTCCCTAACCCTAGTGGAACGTCCGTGTGGATGTGCGTGGCTGCTGCCGCGGCTGTCCATGTGTGTGGCGATCATGACCGCGGGTGGCGAGGAGGAAAGCTGAAGAGAGAGGCGGGGACGACGGGGATGATGATGTATTACCGAGTGGACGGCGATGGATGCAGCGGACGGCGACGGAGGCAGGTGACGAAGGCAGCGGGCGGCGACGATGGCTGTGGACGCCGAGGCCGCCGACGAGCACAATGGAGGCAGCGGATGGAGGGTGACAAAGGTAGCGGACGGCGACAATGGCAGCATGGATGAGACGACAGCGACGAGATGGAGGAGAATGAGAGTGAGTGAGTGAAGTGGGGCAGGGGAGGGGCGTGCGTGTGTGGATAGTCGATTGAGTTCGCCACTGCTACTTTGGGGTGGCGGGCTGCAAAGCCGATTTGATTTGGGGATGACCACACAGCTAACTTTGTTGTGGCGGTTGCTAGCAATTGTCGCGACAAATAATATCTGTATAAAATTCTTTCTCGGTGCCGGTTGCAGGCACTAAACTGTGACGACCAATATAGTACGCCTGCCAGTGTTGCCTTCCAGAGCAGTGGCGAGCTATACTATACACCCACCATTGACCACATTCATCACATGGCCATGCTCAGCGATGCTTATTTGTGGCGGGTCATTTACGGCACCCGCCACTACTAGTCCAGTAGCTCTGGCGGCCGCGTCGTGTCACCTGCCACTGCTTGCTTTCAAAAATAGCTGTGGCGGGTGCCCTGTGGTGTCCGCCACAGCGCCACTAATTGAGATTCATCTATAAGCCCTATTCTACTAGTGGTAGGTCGCAACACCTCAGTCACGCGAGCATGCAGTTGTGCTGGTTCCAGCATGTCGTCTCCGATGTTCCAGCACAAGGAAACACCGTCAGCAGTACCAGCTCGTGCCGGTTGCAGCATCCTTTATGACGCGTAGAGTTCCGCCGCTCGTGCACTCGTTGGATAGCCTTGATCCATGCACCGTCACGCACACTCGCACATAGTCTGTTATTTCCCTTGCCTACCATATGCCCCTTTTCCTTATCTTGTAACAGCAGCGATGTTGCAAATCATGGCGGCAAATGACGACTACAACTTAAACAAGCTTTTGCAACATCAACTTTGTTGCAAAAAAAATCTACGACAAACTCAGTTGCAAAAAAAATCCCGCAACACAACCTATGTTACAAAAATATATTATGTAACATAACCTTTGTTGCAAATGATTTTCCAATAAGATCTTTGTTGCGAAGTAGAGGGAGACATTGAGCCACTGGATTGTGCCAGATCCAACGACTTGTGAGGCAGCGGATCTTTTTAAAACAGCTTGTCTAATTCATATCTAGATGTTTTCTAAGAACATCACATCTAAACTCGCACAAAGAACGCAGCAATAAGGGGAAAAAAAGCTAACACAAGAGAAAATTAGACCTGTTTAAAAGATCTTTCTAAAAAAGATCGGCTGGCCGATGCGTAGCAGTCTTCATATATTTATCTCTAACTTTCAAATATTATATCTCTAACATGCCACGCGGGGGACATGCGATGTGGGTGCCTGCCGATGGGAAAGGGTGAGTCGAAGGATAAGGTAGATGCAAGTAGAATCATGAGACGACGGGAGACGCACGATCTGTTTTGTGATCTAACGTGCCGTCCGCGTATGCACAACCAGTAACTATAAATACTCCCCCTAGTAGGTCCAAAAAAGGCAACGGCGTAACCCTGCATCGATCTCTTCGCTGCCTGGCCACCATGTCTTCCTCCGCCGTCCGGCCGTGTTTCCTTTGCCTCCACGCTCCCGCTTCCTCCTCCGGCCTCCTCCTGACCAGCCGTCCGCATCACAGCAGCGCCCTGCCGCCGGCACATGGGCGTAACAACCGGAAGCCCGTCGGCCACGGGATCGTCTGCAGCCAGGCCGGCGCCGGCGATGGTCACGCCATGACGATCAAAATCAACCCCAGGGATCGAGCGGAGAAGGATTATGTGAGACACTTGACCTGATCTTCCTCTGTTTTTTGACTAACTGATACTTAATCTCCCAACGGGTGGATTTGTTTGAACTTCCGCTCCAGATTGATATTGTGATCAACCGAATATACTCTCTTTTTTACGTATGCCTTCCAAGATCAGAATTTTAAGCCTTTTCTGGTCATCCATTGATGCATCTAAATATTAATGTTCCCCGACACAATGCCTTTGATTGACTTCAACACAACCTACCCTTTTAATTCTACAGAAACAATATGCATGATCCCTAAACGCAAACCAAATAAATTTGTTTAGAAATATCCTATTGCTGCTATTGTTTGAATTCCGTCTGGCTGTTTCAAATTCCAGATATATCGAAGTATTTTCAGCAGGATCAATCGAAGTGTTTTTTTTGTTTCATCCTATTTTCCCTATTTGTTTGTCATTATTTATTTTCCGTTGAATCATTCTCTCCTTCAATGGAAAAATCGAGGGCATCATATTTGCAAGCCTTTTAACCTTACCTAGCTGCTCATGCTGAAGTTCACAACTGTACTAGACAACATATGAGATGTACTTACTAGTAGATAAAACAAATTAGGACCGAACATTGAAGGATTCCAGAAATAATGGACTGAAATTATTAAATATACAGTACTGAACTTTATAATTAATACAATATCTTGCTTAGCGTCTTGGTCATATAGTCTTATATCTGAAGTCCCTTTTTTCTTCTAAAAGGAGTTTCGTGAAGAAGGAGACAGAATTGAGGAGTACTTCAGGAAGTTTTCTAATGGCGGCACCTTGGTAACCCTTGTCCCTAACAGTATAGAATCATTTATATATATGAGTATGTGCTCCCACACCTCATATACTAGTTGGACGAGTCGGTTATACCTTATTAGCAATTTCTAATACACTTTGTTAGAAACGACCAGATACCGCAAAGTGAGTTCTGTACAAAAATTGTTCGAGTCCATATATGTGTATTTAGGAAAAATAATCCTACTACCGCATGTCTCTAAACCCATGTCAGGTAGTATATATATAGTATTTTATCATTTAAAGTATTTTCAGGACCATTTTTTATGTAACTTTGAAGCAAACTACATGAAAAAACTGTGAGCCCATAGTTTGAGGAATATTTTGAAATAGCTTCATAATTGTAGATAGGAAAAAAATATTTTTTAAATTGTACATCAACAAAACGTGGTATATATAGTACCTAAGCAGCCTGATAATACATACTCTTCGCCTAGTGTCGAAATGGCCTGACCTTTCTTTTCTTTTTTTGCGGTGAGCAGCACATGGGGTTAGCAACAATATTTCGAGGTTATATTTGCATGATCGCTAAAAATTCTGTGAGGCTGGCTTCTATTGTCATGGTAAACTAATTGTTTCTGGTATCAACACCAGCTGCGTACTCGCATTGATTTCTAACACAAATTCTCTGCTAAACACGATGACAATATCTTCTACTTTTCTCTCTGATATGATTACAGGGTAAGCCAGGCATAATTTCTGAAGATGCACGTCTCACCACACTGATGACTCCAAGAAAGGGAGAAAAGATGGTAACACAATAGTACTGTTTTTGTATTCCATGAAAAATTGATGTGGTATATACACTATGGAGCACTAACTAGTTGATTGAACTCGCTCGGTACTAAAACATACCATATAGGCTCTTGGGGTGTACGTGCGCAACTTTGTCAGTACAGCCGAGGGTGCGTACAATGATAAGGTCACTGAGGAAACTATTGTTACCTTTCTTGGTGCTCTTCAAGGTGTGGCAGCAATGAGCTACTTCATGGCTCAAGACACCCTTGCAAAAATTGGTGATGATGAAGCTAGTTCACTGTACTGCGGTAAAGATTCTGTTTTCAATAGACCTTGGTTGGAGTACATGAGGAAAACAGACAATCTGAGACGTGAATTGAAGACGGCTCCGCCACAAGACCCGGACGGGGTAGGGTGAACTTCGGTTCGTTTGGCCGATTTCCTCTACTTTCTTTGCTGTCGTACTGACATTTTTGCATGGTCGCCGTGCAGATTGTGATGAATACGGTGACTGAAGCAATGAAACTCACGGAGTCCTTTGTTAGATTGATGACTGTTCGTCGCAGAACTGCGCTACTAGGCCTTATCCCAAGTAAAAATATTGTCTTCATGTATTTTGAGTTGTCACCATCTTTTCTGTTGATGTTAATTTTTGCCTCCCCTTGCATGGCGGCAGCTGTCACCACAGGCTCGGCGGTAGCAGTTTGATGGCAAACCATATCTATGCTTCAGAAAGAGAGTCACAAGTTCCTTGGAAGATTAATCGCAAGTCTGAATCGGATCAAGTTTACTCATATGCAATACATGCAACTTTGTATTATATTAATACAGTTTTCATGCGACAGTTCAGGTAGACAATATAGGGAAGACAGACTAGAGATCTCACTTTTAATCCAAAGGGTCCGTCTAGGTCTCAGTCGACATAGACTTTGCTATGTCTGGTCCTGTTTGATCATAGTTTCTGATCGCTGGTTTATGATGTTTGCTTGTTGGGCTTGTTTGTGGGCTCGGTTGTCCTTTGTCTGCTGTTTTCTGTGATGGGCTGGCTTGCATTTGTATTTTATCTCTGTCAGTTAACTGTTCATGCATCATTAATGTTTTTCAGGTTGTCGTGCATGGTAAGATTAGCTGTTCCTGCAGCTTGTGCGTGTTGGTGTTGTGTTCTCTCTCTCTCTCATTCTGTTCAAGTCTTTTTTTCTCCAGTTCCTTCAAAATAGAAATGACAGGCATGCAAATTGCACGTGGTAGACGGACATGCTACTGACATGTGTATAATTCCATTGGCACTACTTTTTTAAAAAGAAAAAGAATGTTAAGTTGCACATGGACAGTGGACGTGCAATTGCGCATGGCCGGAGTACATGCAACTGTGTACGGACCATGCATGTGCTAATCGAGTGTTAACATTTTTTTTCCAAAAGAAGTCCAAAACACCACCATTTAGAAAAGGAAATAACACAAATCCAAATCGGAAAAATGAAAATAGAAAGGAAAACAAATGGTAGGGAAATGAATAAATAAAGTAAACTGAGCCGCCGAAGCACTCAGCTCCCCGCCCCGCCGGCACCCTAGTTATATCCCAGCTAACATCGCTTCGAATTGCATGTCGATTACAACATATGCGGTTGCACATGGGGCGACGTGCAACTGGGTGGCACGTTTGAAAAATAAAAACAACACTATTTAGGATAGATAAAAAACCCTACAAAAACAAAAATAAAATTAAAAGTAGAAAAATAGAAATAGTGGTAGACATGCAGTTGCAGTTGGGTGCGACGCTTGCAGTTGCGGGGATGTTGTCCGGCTTGCAACAAGCCCGCCCCCTCTACCGGAGCCCCCTCTGGCAGAACAAAAAAGTCCAGTAGCGGTCTAGAAGACATGCAGTTGCGGTCCGGTGCGACACTTGCAGTTGCATGCCTAGTGTCAAACATGCAACTGGCCCGCCCCCTCTCCCGCCGCCCCCTTCAACATAACAAAGGTCCAGTTGCAACCATTTTGGGGGGAATACAGTTGCGGCCGGGTGCGGCGCTTGTAGTTGTGGGGCTGTTGTCGGGCTTGCAACTGGCCAACCGTCTCCGACGGAACAAAAACGTCCACTTGTGGCCGGGTTACAAGACATGCAATTGCGGTCGCGTGTGACACTTGCAGTTGCATTGCTAGAGTTGGGCATGCAACTGTCCCGCCTCCTCTCCCGCCGCCCCTCCGACAAAACAAAGGTCTAATTGCAACCATGTCCGGGGACATGCAGTTGCGGTCAGGTGCGGCGCTTGCAGTTGCAGGGATGTTGTCGAGCTGGCAACTGGCCCACCCCCTTCGATAGAACAAAAAGTCCAATTGCAGTCGGGTTACAAGACATGCAGTTGCGGTCGGGTGCGACACTTGAAGTTGCGGGGCTATTGTCGGGCTTGCAACTGACCCGTCCCCTCTGATAGAATAAAAAGTCGAGTTGCAGTCGGGTTACAAGACATGCAGTTGCGGTCGGGTGCGACATTTGCAGTTGCATTCCTAGTGTCAGACACGCAACTGGCCCGCCCCCTCTCCCGTTGTCCCGTCCGACAAAATAAAGGTCCAATTGCAACCATGTTTGGGGACATGCAGTTGCGGTCGGGTGCGGTGCTTGTAGTTGCAGGGATGTTGTCGGGCTTGTGATACGTCTCCAACGTATCTATAATTTTTGATTGTTCCATGCTATTATATTACCTGTTTTGGATGTTTATGGGCTTTATTATACACTTTTATATTACTTTTGGGACTAACCTATTAACCCAGAGCCCAGTGCCAGTTTCTGTTTTTTCCCTTGTTTCAGTGTTTTGCAGAAAAGGAATATCAAACGGAGTCCAAACAGAATGAAACCTTCGGGAGCGTGATTTTCGGAACAAACGTGATTCAGAAGACTTGAAGTTGAAGTCAAGGAAGCTTCGAGGTGGCCACGAGGAAGGGAGGCACGCCTGCCCCTGGGCGCGCCCCCACCCTCATGGGCCCCTCGTGGCTCCCCTGACCGACTTCTTTCACCTATATATGTCCATATACCCTAAAAACATCGGAGAGCACAATAGATCAGGAGTTCCGCCGCCAGAAGCCTTCGTAGCCACCGAAAACCAATCTAGACCCGTTCCGACACCCTGCCGGAGGGGGGAATCCCTCTCCGGTGGCCATCTTCATCATCCTGGTGCTCTCCATGACGAGGAGGGAGTAGTTCTCCCTCGGGGTTGAGGGTATGTACCAGTAGCTATGTGTTTGATCTCTCTCTCTCTCTCTCGTGTTCTTGAGGTGGTACGATCTTGATGTATCACGAGCTTTGCTATTATAGTTGGATCCTATGATGTTTCTCCCCCTCTACTCTCTTGTGATGAATTGAGTTTTCCCTTTGAAGTTATCTTATCGGATTGAGTCTTTAAGGATTTGAGAACACTTGATGTATGTCTTGCATGTGCTTATCTGTGGTGACAATGGGATATCATGTGATCCACTTGATGTATGTTTTGGTGATCAACTTGCGAGTTCTGTGACCTCGTGAACTTATGCATAGGGGTTGGCACACGTTTTCGTCTTGACTCTCCGGTAGAAACTTTGGGGCACTCTTTGAAGTTCTTTGTGTTGGTTGAATAGATGAATATGAGATTGTGTGATGCATATCGTATAATCATACCTACGGATACTTGAGGTGACATTGGAGTATCTAGGTGACATTAGGGTTTTGGTTGATTTGTGTCTTAAGGTGTTATTCTAGTACGAACTCTATGATAGATTGAACGAAAAGAATAGCTTCGTGTTATTTTACTACGGACTCTTGAATAGATCGATTAGAAAGGATAACTTTGAGGTGGTTTCGTACCCTACCATAATCTCTTCGTTTGTTCTCCGCTATTAGTGACTTTGGAGTGACTCTTTGTTGCATGTTGAGGGATAGTTATATGATCCAATTATGTTATTATTGTTGAGGGAACTTGCACTAGTGAAAGTATGAACCCTAGGCCTTGTTTCAACACATTGCAATACCGTTTGTGCTCACTTTTATCATTAGTTACCTTGCTGTTTTTATATTTTCAGATTACAAAAACCATTATCTACTATCCATATTGCACTTGTATCATCATCTCTTCGCTGAACTAGTGCACCTATACAATTTACCATTGTATTGGGTGTGTTGGGGACACAAGAGACTCTTTGTTATTTGGTTGCAGGGTTGCTTGAGAGAGACCATCTTCATCCTACGCCTCCCACAGATTGATAAACCTTATGTCATTCACTTGAGGGAAATTTGCTACTATCCTACAAACCTCTGCACTTGGAGGACCAACAACGTCTACAAGAAGAAGATTGTGTAGTAGACATCGTCTTGCAACTAGCCCGCCCCCTCTACCGGCGCCCCCTCCGACAGAACAAAAAAGTCCAGTTGCAGTCGGGCTAGAAGACATGCAGTTGCGGTCGGGTGTGACACTTGCAGTTGCATTCCTAGGGTCGGACATGCAACCGGCCCGCGCCCACTCTCGCTGCCCCCTCTGAAAAAAGGTCCAGTTGCAACCATGTTAGCGGACATGCAGTTGCAGTCGGATGCCGCACTTGTAGCTATGGGAATGTTGCCTGGCTTGCAACAGGCCCGCCCCTCTACCAGCGCCCTCTTCGATAGAACAAAAACTTCCAATTGCAGCCAGGCTAGAAGACATGGAGTTGCGGTTGGGTGAGACACTTGCAGTTGCATTCCTAGTGTCGAACTTGCAACTGACCCTACTGGTCTCTACTCGAACTACAAACAAAGTTAAAAAAACTCAAACTAGAAACAAAGTCTAGTTGGCCGGTGACAAATATTTTTGAGTAGGAAAAAAGATAAGTTACACGCCAATGACATACATACAATTCTGTATGGCCGATGTGCATGAAACGGTGTGTGGTCGATGGGCGTGTCGGCGATAATATTTTTGGAAAAAATAAGTTGCATACAGACACTGACAATAAAACATGTAATTGCATGTGAATCAATGTACATGCAATTGCATGCCATTGATATATGTGTAAACAAGTGACAATATTTTTTTAAAATAATAATAGCAATAGAAAATAAATAAAAAACAAAAACAAAAAGAAAATGGGAACAAACCAAAGCGAACAGCCCGATTAATCGCTCCTGTCCCGAGGCAATACGAGCACTAAGAAAAAACTCAGCCTAGAAGAAAGCCCAAAAAAACAGACAAAGGAAAAGCCACACCACCCCTCACGGCCAGCCCGTGGAGCATCTCTATCCAACACAAACAATAGAAGAGAAGGGAAGAAAAAAAAGAAAGAAACAAGGCAATGGGCCGGGGGCACAACTAAATTAGGCCGATACAGCACAAGGAAACAACGATCCTAAATCTTAAACAGAAAACGATGGAAGGTCAAGTACATCAACTGAGACTTCCTTAAAAATCAGTCAACTGATTTTTAGCCCAACCGTACAAAAAATGACCAATAGCAGTCAAGTGTGTAGGCATGTAGTTGTAGTTGAGGGCGACACTTGTAGTTTCAAGCCTATTGTCGGACATGCAACTCCCCCTCTCCTTCCTCTCACTTACAAAAAAAGTTCATTTGCAGCTGGTTGTGTAGGCATGCACTTGCAATTCAGGGCAACACTTGAAGTTGCAAAGCCTGCTGCTGTCAGACATGCAATTGTAGCCGAAAAGTGACACTTGTAGTTGCAAGTCTATTGTTGGACATGCAATTCACTCCTTCTCCGACAAAAACACTAGGCTAGTTGTAGTCGGTAGGGTGCTACCTCTTGAGCACTTGTGTTGGTTTTCCCTTGAAGAGGAAAGGGTGGTGCAGCAAAGTAGCGCAAGTATTTCCCTCAGTTTTTGAGAACCAAGGTATCAATCCAGTAGGAGGCTACGCGCGAGTCCCTCGCACCTGCACAAACAAATAAATCCTCGCAACCAACACGATAAGGGGTTGTCAATACCTACACGGCCACTTACGAGAGTGCGATCTGATAGATATGATAAGATAATATTTTTGGTATTTTTGTGATAAAGATGCAAAGTAAAATAAAAGCAATGAAAATAACTAAGTGTTGGAAGATTAGTATGATAAAGATAGACCTGGGGGCCATAGGTTTCACTAGTGGCTTCTCTCAAGAGCATAAGTATTTTACGGTGGGTGAACAAATTACTGTTGAGCAATTGACAGAATTGAGCATAGTTATGAGAATATCTAGGTATGATCATGTATATAGGCATCACGTCCAATACAAGTAGACCGACTCCTACCTGCATCTACTACTATTACTCCACACATCGACCGCTATCCAGCATGCATCTAGAGTATGAAGTTCAAGAGAACAGTGTAAAACTTTAAGCAAGATGACATGATGTAGAGGGATAAACTCATGCAGGATGATGAAAACCCCATCTTGTTATCCTCGATGGCAACAATACAATACATGCCTTGTTGCCCCTACTGTCACTGGGAAAGGACACCGCAAGATTGAACCCAAAGCTAAGCACTTCTCCCATTGCAAGAAAGATCAATCTAGTAGGCCAAACCAAACTGATAATTCGAAGAGACTTGCAAAGATAACCAATCATACATAAAAGAATTCAGAGAAGATTCAAATATTTTTCATAGATAAACTTGATTATAAACCCACAATTCATCGGTCTCAACAAACACACCGCAAAAGAAGATTACATCGAATAGATCTCCACAAGAGAGGGGGAGAACTCTGTATTGAGATCCAAAAAGAGAGAAGAAGCCATCTAGCTAATAACTATGGACCCGAAGGTCTGAGGTAAACTACTCACACTTCATTGGAAGGGCTATGGTGTTGATGTAGAAGCCCTCCGTGATCGATGCCCCCTCCGGCGGAGCTCCGGAACAGGCCCCAAGATGGGATCTCGTGCATACAGAAAGTTACGGCGGTGGAATTAGGGTTTTGGCTCAGTATCTGATTGTTTGGGGATACGTAGGTATATATAGGAGAAAGAAGTACGTCGGTGGAGCAACAGGGGGCCCACGAGGGTGGAGGGCGTGCCCGGGGGGGGGGGGGGGGGGGGGGGGGGGGGGGGGGTAGGCGCGCCGCCTACCTCGTGGCCTCCCTGTTGGTTGCTTGACATAGGGTCCAAGTCTCTTGGGTCTTGTTCATTCCGAAAATCACGTCCCCGAAGGTTTCATTCCATTTGGACTCCGTTTGATATTCCTTTTCTTCGAAACCCTAAAATAGGCAAAAAAACAACAATTCTGGGCTGGGCCTCCGGTTAATAGGTTAGTCCCAAAAATAATATAAAAGTGGATAATAAAGCCCAATAATGTCCAAAACAGTAGATAATATAGCATGGAGCAATCAAAAATTATAAATACGTTGGAGACGTATCAAGCATCCCCAAGCTTAATTCCTGCTCGTCCTCGAGTAGGTAAATGATAAAAATAGAATTTTTGATGTGGAATGCTACTTGGCATAATTTCAATGTAATTCTTCTTAATTGTGGTATGAATATTCAGATCCAAAAGATTCAAGACAAAAGTTCAATATTGACATAGAAATAATAATACTTCAAGCATACTAACTAAGCAATTATGTCCTCTCAAAATAACATGGCCAAAGAAAGTTATCCCTACAAAATCATATGGTCTGGCTATGCTCTATCTTCACCACACAAAATATTTAAATCATGCACAACCCCGATGACAAGCCAAGCAATTGTTTCATACTTTTGACATTCTTAAAACTTTTTCAATCTTCACGCAATACATGAGCGTGAGCCATGGACATAGCACTTTAGGTGGAATAGAATGGTGGTTGTGGAGGAGACAAAAAGGAGAAGATAGTCTCACATCGACTAGGCGTATCAACGGGCTATGGAGATGCCCATCAATAAATATCAATGTGAGTGAGTAGGGATTGCCATGCTATATGAAAGCTCAAAAAGAAACTAAGTGGGTGTGCATCCAACTTGCTTGCTCACGAAGACCTAGGGCATTTTGAGGAAGCCCATCATTGGAATATACAAGCCAAGTTCTATAATGAAAAATTCCCACCAGTATATGAAGGTGATAACAAAGGATACTCTCTACTATGAAGATCATGGTGCTACTTTGAAGCACAAGTGTGGTAAAAGGATAGTAGCATTGTCCCTTCTCTCTTTTTCTCTCGTATTTTTTATTTGGGCCTTTTCTCCTTTTTTATGGCCTCTTTTTTTCGTCTGGAGTCTCATCCCGACTTGTGGGGGAATCATAGTCTCCATCATCCTTTCCTCACTTGGGACAATGCTCTAATAATGATGATCATCACACTTTTATTTTCTTACAACTCAAGAATTACAACTCGATACTTAGAACAAGATACGACTCTATATGAATGCCTCCGGCGGTGTACCGGGATATGCAATGACTCATGAGTGACATGTATGAAAGAATTATGAATGGTGGCTTTTCCACAAATACAATGTCAACTACATGATCATGCAAAGCAATATGACAATGATGGAGCGTGTCATAATAAACAGAACGGTGGAAAGTTGCATGGCAATATATCTCGGAATGGCTATGGAAATGCCATGATAGGTAGGTATGGTGGCTGTTTTGAGGAAGGTATATGGTGGGTGTATGATACCAGAGAAAGGTGCGTAGTATTAGAGAGGCTAGCAATGGTGGAAGGGTGAGAGTGCATATAATCCATGGACTCAACATTAGTCATAAAGAACTCATATACTTATTGCAAAAATCTACAATTTATCAAAGCAAAGTATTACGCGCATGCTCCTAGGGGGATAGATTGGTAGGAAAAGACCATCGCTCGTCCACGACCGCCACTCATAAGGAAGACAATCAATAAATAAATCATGCTCCGACTTCATCACATAACGGTTCACCATACGTGCATGCTAAGGGAATCACAAACTTCAACCCAAGTATTTCTCAAATTCACAACTACTCAACTAGCATGACTCTAATATCACCATCTCCATATCTCAAACAATTATCAACCATCAAACTTCTCTTAGTATTCAACACACTCATAAGAGAATTTTATTATTAATCTTGTATACCTAGCATATAAGGATTATATAAACAAATTAACATGCTATTTAAGACTCTCAAAATAATCTAAGTGAAGCATGAGAGATCAATAGTTTCTATAAAACAAATCCACCACCGTGCTCTAAGTGAAGTACTAGAGCAAAACTATATAACTCAAAAGATATAAGTGAAGCACATAGAGTATTCTAATAATTTCCGAATCATGTGTGTCTCTCTCAAAAGGTGTGTACAGCAAAGATGATTGTGGTAAACTAAAAAAATAAAGACTCAAATCATACAAGACGCTCCAAGCAAAACACATATCATGTGGTGAATAAAAATATAGCTCCAAGTAAAGTTACCGATAGAAGTAGACGAAAGAGGGGATGCCTTCCGGGGCATCCCCAAGCTTTGGCCTTTTGGTGTCCTTAGATTATATTGGGGGTGCCATGGGCATCCCCAAGCTTAGGCTCTTGCCACTCCTTGTTCCATAATCCATGAAATCTTTACCCAAAACTTGAAAACTTCACAACACAAAACTTAAAGTAGAAAATCCCGTGAGCTCTGTTAGCGAAAGAAAACAAAAGACCACTTCAAGGTACTGCAATGAACTCATTTTTTATTTATATTGGTGTTAAACCTACTGTATTCCAACTTCTCTATGGTTTATAAACTATTTTACTAGCCATAGATTCATCAAAGTAAGCGAACAACACACGGAAAACAGAATCTGTTAAAAACAGAACAGTCTGTAGTAATCTGTAGCTAGCGCAAGATCTGGAACCCCAAAAATTCTAAAATAAATTTCTGGACGTGAGGAGTTTATCTATTAATTATCTTCAAAACTAAATATCACTTTACAAATAAAAATGTCAGCAATTCTCGTGAGCGCTAAAGTTTCTGTTTTTTACTGCAAGATTAACAAGACTTTCCCTAAATCTTCCCAACGGTTCTACTTGGCACAAACACTAATTAAACACAAAACACACAACCAAAACAGAGGCTAGATAAATTATTTATTACTAAACAGGAGCAAAAAGCAAGGAATAAAAATAAAATTGGGTTGCCTCCCAACAAGCGCTATCGTTTAATGCCCCTAGCTAGGCATAAAAAGCAAGGATAGATCTAGGTATTGCCATCTTTGGTAGGCAATCCATAAGTGGCTCTCATAATAGATTCATAAGGTAATTTAATTTTCTTTCTAGGAAAGTGTTCCATGCATTTCCTTAACATAAATTGGAATCTAATATTTCCTTCCTTCAGATCAATAATTGCACCAATCGTTCTAAGGAAAGGTCTACCAAGAATAATAGGACATGAAGGATTGCAATCTATATCAAGAACGATAAAATCTATGGGCACATAATTCCTATTTGCAACAATAAGAACATCATTAATTCTTCCCATAGGTTTCTTAATAGTGGAATCCGCAAGGTGCAAGTTTAGAGAGCAATCATCAAAATCACGGAAACCTAACAAATCACGCAAAGTCTTTGGAATCGTGGAAACACTAGCACCCAAATCACCCAAAGCATAGCATTCATGATCTTTAATTATAATTTTAATAGTTGGTTCCACTCATCATAAAGTTTTCTAGGGATTGAAACTTCCAACTCAAGTTTTTCTTCATAAGATTGCATCAAAGCATCAACGATATGTTTGGTAAAAGCTTTATTTTGGCTATAAGCATGAGGAGAATGTAGCACGGATTGTAACAAGGAAATACAATCTATCAAAGAGCAGCTATTATAATTAAATTCCTTGAAATCCAAAATAGTAGGTTCATTAACATCTAGAGTTTTGATCTCTTCAATCCCACTTTTATCAATTTTAGCATCAAGATCTAAAAACTCCGAATTTTTGGAACGCTTTATAGGCAAAGGTAGATCATATTCAGTCCCATCATTATCAAGATTCATATTGCAAAACAAAGATTTAATAGGGGACACATCAATAACTTTTAGATCTTCATCTTTATTATCATGGTAACTAGGAGAACACGCTTTTATAAAGGAATCTTTCTTAGCACGCATCCTAGCGGTTCTTTCTTTGCACTCATCAATGGAAATTATCATGGATTTGAGAGACTCATTGATATCATGCTTAGGTGGAATAGATCTAAGTTTCAAAGATTCAACATAAGAGAAATTCTATCAACGTTCCTAGCCAACTCATCAATCTTAAGCAATTTTTCTTCAATCAAAGCATTGAAATTCTTTTGCGAAGTACTAAATTCTTTAATATTAGATTCAAAATCAGAGGGCATCTTATTATAATTTCCATACGAATTGTTGTAGGAATTACCATAATTATTAGAGGAATTACTAGGATAAGGCCTAGGATTAAAATTTCCTCTATACGCGTTGTTACCAAAATTGTTCCTACCAACAAAATTCACATCCATAGATTCATTATTATTCTCTATCAAAGTAGACAAAGGCATATCATTAGGATCAGAAGAAACACTTTTATTAGCAAATAATTTCATAAGTTCATTCATCTTTCCACTCAAAACATTAATTTCTTCTATCGCATGCACTTTCTTATTA
Source organism: Triticum urartu (assembly GCF_003073215.2). NCBI lineage: Eukaryota > Viridiplantae > Streptophyta > Magnoliopsida > Poales > Poaceae > Triticum > Triticum urartu. The sequence continues at coordinate 43,149,600 of NC_053022.1, forward strand.
GTAGATCTTTCAGTGTGCCATTGAGAATAATTAACCATAATATTATCTAGGAGTTTAGTAGCTTCTCCTAAAGTGATTTCTATAAAAGTGCCTCCCGCGGCCGAATCTAAAAGATTTCTAGAAGCAAAATTCAATCCGGCATAAAATTTTTGTATAATCATCCATAAATTCAAACCATGAGTAGGGAAATTACCTATCATTAATTCCATCCTCTCCCAAGCTTGTGCAACATGTTCATGATCAAGTTGCTTAAAATTCATAATATCGTTTCTAAGAGAGATGATCTTAGCGGGAGGAAAATACTTAGAGATAAAAGCATCTTTGCACTTATTCCAAGAGTCAATACTATTTTTAGGCAAAGACGAAAACCAAGCTTTAGCACGATCTCTAAGCGAAAAAGGAAATAGCTTCAATTTAACAATATCATTGTCCACAGCTTTCTTCTTTTGCATATCACACAAATCAACGAAGCTATTTAGATGGGTAGCGGTATCTTCACTAGGAAGGCCGGAAAACAGATATTTCATGACAAGATTCAGCAAGGCAACATTAATTTCATAAGATTCAGCATCGGTAAGAGGAGCAATCGGAGTGCTAATAAAATCATTGTTGTTGGTATTGGTAAAGTCACACAATTTAGTGTTATCTTGAGCCATCGTGACAAGCAAGCAATCCAACACACAAGCAAACAAGAAACAGGCAAGAAGAGGCAAATAGAGAAGGATAAGGAGGATAGAGAGAGAGAGGGAGAATAAAACGGCAATGGTGAAGTGGGGGAGAGGAAAACGAGAGGCAAATGGCAAATAATGTAATGCGGGAGATAAGTGCTGTGATGGGCACTTGCTATGTTGACTATTGCGTAGACCTCCTCGGTAACGGTGCCAGAAATCCTTCTTACTACCTCTTGAGCACTTGCGTTGGTTTTCCCTTGAAGAGGAAAGGGTGGTGCAACAAAGTAGCATAAGTATTTCCCTCAGTTCTTGAGAACCAAGGTATCAATCCAGTAGGAGGCTACGCGCGAGTCCCTCGTACCTGCACAAACAAATAAATCCTCGCACCCAACGCGATAAGGGGTTGTCAGTTCCTACGCGGTCACTTACGAGAGTGAGATATGATAGATATGATAAGATAATATTTTTGGTATTTTTATGATAAAGATGCAAAGTAAAATAAAAGCAATGAAAATAACTAAGTGTTGGAAGATTAATATGATAAAGATAGACCCGGGGGCCATAGGTTTCACTAGTGGCTTCTCTCAAGAGCATAAGTATTTTACGGTGGGTTAACAAATTACTGTTGAGCAATTGACAAAATTGAGCATAGTTATGAGAATATCTAGGTATGATCATGTATATAGGCATCACGTCCAAGACAAGTAGACCGACTCCTGCCTGCATCTACTACTATTACTCCACACATCGACCACTATCCAGCATGCATCTAGAGTATTAAGTTCAAGAGAACAAAGTAACGCTTTAAGCAAGATGACATGATGTAGAGGGATAAACTCATGCAATATGATGATAACCCCATCTTGTTATCCTCGATGGCAACAATACAATACGTGCCTTGCTGCCCCTACTGTCACTGGGAAAGGACACCGCAAGATTGAACCCAGAGCTAAGCACTTCTCCCATTGCAAGAAAGATCAATCTAGTAGGCCAAACCAAATTGATAATTCGAAGAGACTTACAAAGATAACCAATCATACATAAAAGAATTCAGAGAAGATTCAAATATTGTTCATAGGTAAACTTGATCATAAACCCACAATTCATCGGTCTCAACAAACACACCGCAAAAGAAGATTACATCGAATAGATCTCCACAAGAGAGGGGGAGAACTTTGTATTGAGATCCAAAAAGAGAGAAGAAGCCATCTAGCTAATAACTATGGACCCGAAGGTCTGAGGTAAACTACTCACACTTCATTGGAAGGGCTATGGTGTTGATGTAGAAGCCCTCCGTGATCGATGCCCCCTCCGGCGGAGCTCCGGAACAGGCCCCAAGATGGGATCTCGTGGATACAGAAAGTTACAGCGGTGGAACTAGGGTTTTGGCTCCGTATCTGATCGTTTGGGGGTACATAGGTATATATAGGAGGAAGAAGTACGTCGGTGGGGCAATAGGGGGCCCACGAGGGTGGAGGGAGCGCCTGGGGGGGGGGGGGTAGGCGCACCCCACTACATCGTGGCCTCCCTGTTGGTTGCTTGACGTAGGGTCCAAGTCTCCTGGGTCTTGTTCATTCCAAAAATCACGATCCCGAAGGTTTCATTCCGTTTGGACTCCGTTTGATATTCCTTTTCTTCCAAACGCTAAAATAGGCAAAAAAATAGCAATTCTGGGTTGGGCCTACGGTTAATAGGTTAGTCCCAAAAATAATATAAAAGTGGATAATAAAGCCCAATAATGTCCAAAATAGTAGATAGTATAGCAGGGAGCAATCAAAAATTATAGATACGTTGGAGACATATCATAGGGGACATGTGTTAGAGGGCACACTTGTAGTTGAAGGCCTAGTACCATGTATGCACCTAGCTTCCCCTCTCCTGCAGCTCACTTACAAAAAAATCAGTTACAGTCGGTGTGTATGCATGCAATTGCAATCGAGGGCGACACTACGGTTGCAAGCCTACTATCGAACATGCAATTGTAACTGAGGGCGATACTTGTAGTGGCAAGCATATTGTCGTACATGCAATTCATCCCCTCTCTGATAGAAACACAAGACCAGTCATAGTCAATTGGGGACATGTAGTTCCAGTCGAGGGCGAGAGTTGCAGTTGCAAGCCTAGTATAGGACATGCAACCCTCCCCCTCACCCGCCGCCCACTAACAAATAAAAAATGCCGGTTGCAGTTGGGTGTGTGGGCATGCATTGCACGCAGGTGTGTAGGCATGAAGTTCTAGCCGATGGCAACACTTGTAATTGCAGGACTACTATCGGACATGCAATTGCCTCCTCTCCGACAAAAACACAAGGTCATTGCAGTCGGGAGGGGGGCATGCAGTTGAAGTCGAGGGCGACAGTTGTAGTTGCAAGCCTGGTATCGCACATGCAACTCCCTCTCCCTCTCCTACCCCGCACTTACAAAAATAAATGTTAGTTGCAGTCGGTTATGTGGGCATGCAATTGCAGTCAGGGGTTACATTTACAGTTGGATGCCTAGTGACAGACATGCAACTGCCCTTCTCTCAACAAAAGACTAATAAATTACAGTCAATGGCGACACTTACAATTCTGCCTAATAGAAGGCATACAAGAAAATGTTTTCAAAGCAACAAAAAGAGAAAATATAAATAAATAGTAAATAAAAAGGAAATTTTAGAAAGCAAATAAAAAGAAGAAAATGTAAACAAAAATGAAACAAGAAAATGGTAAAAAAATATAAATGCAAAATAAAATCAATGTCATGAGAACACTGAATTTTGTTGTTAAAAATCACTTACTCAAAAAATAAAAAAGAGCCAGGAAAGTAAAATAGAGAACACAAAAATAAAACCATAAAAAGCCAGGCCATTACATATACCTGCCCACGCATAAAATAAACAAGAAGGAAAGAGTGGACTAGGCACACCCTAAAACAGCCCGTCACCAAAAAACTGGAAGCAAACTAATTGGACATAAGAGAGAAAACAAAAAATGTTGAGAGTTAACTGAAAATGTAACTGGATGGACTAACATGTAACTGATAGTTTGATTAAACAAACGACAAAATTAGACGTAAAATGTTGAGAGTTAACTAAAAGACAAAAAATGCAAGAATAGTTTAAGAACGAAGAGAAGCCGGGCAGGTGTGCTTGAGGGAAAAAGAAAGGAGACATTATAGAACAAATAAGAACAAATAAGATGTGGCCACTCAGTGTAGCAAAATACATCAAAAATGGTACAAAATGAAAATAATGACTTATTGGAAATTTGCTTAATTCATGTTTCACATTGAAAAAGGTAGTGCAACTAAACAATAAAAAGAAGAAAAGAAGAAGTGAAAAGCAAAAAAACAAGAATAAAGAAGCAATGATAGATGATCTATTTTAGTAGATACATAAAATTATGAAGAAGAAAAAATAAAAAGTATAAGTGGAATAAACACATAAATTAGGCAACAAAAAGCAGAAATTTTCAAGTAAAAAAGGACGGCCACTTGCACACAAGGAAAAACACCCCATGCTACAGAGAGAGTACGCAGAGAGGAATGTATGTGACAGGATCCCTTCCCCTCCCTAAGTCACGGCCAGTAATGGTGACAACTTCCTCTTCTGTCTCTCTCTTCAATTGTAATAGTTTACAAAAGAAAAGAAAAAAAAGCAAACAACAAAAAATGGGTTGAACGCCTGCCCAGCCCACGGGCAAACCCCTGCCCCCGCCACGACCAAAGGAGCCCAGATCAAACAACGAAACCGGAAAGAAAAACAGGCCAGACGCACGCTTTAGCAAGCCGAATTGAGACAAATAAGCTGAGCTACGCAAATCTTAAAGGAACGACAATCCAACGGTCGACTGATTTTTAGTAGCTCCAAATATATATAACATCATTAAGTTAGATGTTTACTTCTGTTTAAACTCCTCCTTGCTCTCCTACACCTTGATATCTTCTTTATCCCATCAGCACTGTAGTTGACCTAGAAAGCATGCCCGCCGTGTCACTATCGGCTCGTTGATGCCATTTATAGGCTAAACCCTTGGTGCTTTTGGACGGTGGTGGTCAACAGGTTTCATCCGGTCGTAGATGAACAACTTGTGCATGTGCTTGCCTTGGTCACGTAAATCTGGCGCAGCGGTGCACGAGATAGAGGTGTATGGTGGTATTACGAGTTGACATCGAAATTCATTCCTAGAGGTGTTGTATTTTGAGACTTGCTCCATTCATTAGGTCACATATCTCTCAACACTCAACTCATGGATTATGCATGGTCCACCATTATAAGGTTTGTGCTAGGATTATTGAGATGGTGGCGTGAGACTGATTCTACATTGATGGCCCTGGGTTTTCTCAAACCGATTTATTCATTGTCAATGTTTGACATTACTTTTGATAATAAATAGTAGTAATATATAACTTATATGAACCAATCGATATGGCCGCTAAGGGGTTATCCTCCTTGGAAACAATAACTCCCACCTAGTGAGAGTCGTAGAAACAAAATAGGTTAGGAGAGTTGGGGGACTCCGATGGATGTGGAAAGAGGGATGAACAATGAAACAACTAAATGAGGGAATGCTCTCCCTTGATGATTGCCACTATTAACGAGTGTCATTGCAGACCGGCTAGCCGATTGATGATGGCTATGTAGAGTTGGCCGAATTGTTGAACAATGCAGCCCTAGCTACACTATACACACATACACAAAGCACATATATGTAGTCACATTCACACATTACATATCACTAGCAAAACAGCCCATGCGTTGCAACTGGAGAAAAAAATTCATAATCTCCAATGGCCATGACCACATTTGGCTGCATCACCGAGATATACTATCACTATCCTTTTCGGGAAATTGTGAACAATTTTTGAAAAATCATGAATATTCGGGAAATTGTGAATAAAAACCGTGAACATATCTGAAATCGTGAATATTTCAAATTCATGAACACTTTTACCGATTTCCGTACATTTTCTAAAATCATGAACATTTTTTGAATTCATGAACATTTATACTATTTTCAAACATTTTTTAGTTATTTTTCTTCAATAGGCGAATATTTCCAGAATCGACGAACATTTTTTTGGAAGTTGCTTGGTGGAACAATTTTTGAAATTCGCGAATATTTTTTGGTTTAGCAAACATTTTTTAAAATCCATGATCATTTTTTAAATCAGTGAATATTTTATGAATCAAAAAACTATTTTGTAAGTCACAAACGGTTTTTGAGCTCTTAGGATATTTTTCAATTCATGAATATTTTTTGAATTAGCGAAATTTTGTTCAATTTCGTTAACATTTTTATTACACGTACTTTAAAAAAAATCATGAACATTTTTAATTTCCCAAACTTTTGTTTTCAGAATTTTGAATATTTATTGTATATGCGAACATTTTCTGAATCCATAAACATTTATGAATTATTAAGAAATTTATTTCAAAATTCTCATTTTTTTATTTTTGGTTTTTTAAATCATGAATTATTTAAAGTAGAAAAACAAAGATGAAAAAGGAAAATCAAAAATAAAAATCAAAATTAAGAAACAGGCCTCCCGAACATGGGCTGGCCCAAAGAAGTGTTGTGTCTTCTCCCAGCGCGCTGAGCGCGGTATAGAAGGTTCCTACTTGGGTCGGCCGAGGCGGGTATTCCCCTGTGTGAATGTTTTTTTATCACTTATAGGTGGCATCACTGGATAATATTTTACAACTATTGGAGCAAATTTGATGACATACCGCGAGAAGCAATAGCTCTTTATTATTAGGTATAGATAAACGACTGACAAACATATACAACCCAAATATACATTTCATACAATTATATTCATTTATACCATTAGTCACATGCATCTTGCATATATACAATATCCATGTCATTGCATACATGTACATTCATGTACAACACAAGAATAAAGCAAACTTTGTGCCTTTTCAGTCCCGTGCAACCATCTGGGTTCGTTCTCCGACCAGCGCAGTCCGTGTCTGGCGCGTCAACTAATAGAGCGAAAAGTCATCAGTACCCTTGGTATGGTGCCTAGCATGACCGGATGTACCAGGATGGGGCCCACACACAAAAGTTATCAGGTTCGGGCCTCCGATGAGGGGTAATACACTACATTCCGCTTGTTATTGTTATTCAAGGTGGGTTTATATACCTCGCGTGAGGGATTATTATAGAGTTTACATGTCTACCAAGAGTTTGTTCTATCAGATTCCATTGGATGGAGAGCTCCCTAGCCTCCCCTTATAAACATGGTGGAGGGTAGGGTTTACAGAGAGAGATGCAATTGGGGCGTGTTTGGTTTCTTGCCTCGCACCTGCATCGCACCCACCATGCAATTTTCGCAACGTTTGATAGGCTGCGCGTCGTTCTGGGCTAGGCCCGACTGATGAAAAATAGCCCCCCAGCCAGGCTGAGCTCGCATGCAAGTTTCAGCCGTTTTCGCGAGCTTGCATCCGCGCATGCACCCACGCCCGCACCCACGCGAGCGAAAAGGGCTAGGGTTTCTCTCCCTGTCGATCCACACCTGCATTCGCGCCGCTCTCACCACCCCTCTCCTCTCTCCGGTGAACGGATCTCGTCGCTCTATCGCCTCGTGGGCATGTTGCCGGCGCGCATCCTCTCCGCGCAGAGGTTGGACTCTCCTCCTCCCATCCCTCTTCCATCTGTCCCCATCCCTCACGGATCCCTCTCATCTCTCTCTGCCATTGCGCTGCTGCTTCTACCGATGCGGATGTGAGCAGGCAGCTAGGCGGGATGCTGCCGTTCCCTGCACGCGTTTTGGTCGGGGCCGAGCTCCTGGCCAAGGCCGCGCGTGGCCGGCGTGGGCGTGTTTAGGTTGGAGCCGAGCTCGCAGCCATGGCCGCTGTGGCCATGGGAGCTACTCCCCTCGCTCATGTACAGACACGACACCCACACGCACACATGCGTGTGCTCACGCGTTCACCCCTGCCCTCCACACAGATGCAACCCATTGCCGGGATGCACATGCATCCCGTCGCTCCTGTACAGGCCCTGTCCTGAACCTCCTCTCCTAGATCTGTGTGATTAGCATGCATCTATGTGAGCTATTGGGCTAGTAAATTTTTTTATTATCATGGATCTATGTGAGCTAACTTGTGGAAATTACAAGGAATCTTTAGGTAGGAAAGAAAAGTGCATATATTTGTCAGCTAATTTTTTGATTATCATAGATCTATGTGAGTTAACTTCCTGAACAATTTGTTCATGTATTTATTTTGTTTTGATGATACAAATAATGTTCATATTATCAGTTCCCATGCCTTTATTAATTTATAAATATGTGCTAAATTTATATAGATGGATGACAACGGCAAGACCCGAGATACGCTGATAGTGCAAGTTGCTGGTTTGGCTGCTATTTTGTGTGCCTATATGGCCACAATAACTACAAGGGCTAGAATTAGAAACTATCGTGCTCCAATTTGTTACGTTATGCTTGAGAGAGACGCAGCTAGGTTGTCCAATCTACGTTTTATCTATGAAACCAATGATATAAATTGCCATGACCTACTAAGGATGAACATGGCCCCATTTTATAACTTGTGTAACTTGTTTCGTGATCGGAAATTGTTGGAAGACAACATTCATACCTGCATTGAGGAGCAGCTTGCGATGTTCCTTCTTGTAGTTGGGCACAACCATAGGTTTAGGGCAATGAAACCCATATTTAGGAGGTCAATTGAAGTAATCAGTCGATACTTCAAGGCAGTTTTATATGCAATTGGGGAGTTGCGTGATGAGATAATCCAGCCCCCTTTCAATGATATTCATCCAAAAATCCTACACGTAGGTGCCTCTATCCCTACTTTAAGGTAATACTTTACCATTTAGAATTCTATGGACATGCCGGTTAACCCATATTTTACAAAAATATACCTCACCTCTTCTCTTAGGATCGTGTTGGTGCAATTGATGGCACCCATGTTGCTGCCAAGGTACCAGCTGCTATTGCTTCGGCATTTAGGGGTCAGAAAGGTGGCACTACCCAAAATGTGATGGCTGCGGTTGACTTTGACCTTAAGTTTACCTATGTGTTAGCTGGTTGGGAAGGGTCGGCCCATGATGCACTCATTTTGGCTGATGCTTTGGAAAGGAATGGTGGATTTGTTGTCCCTGCAGGTATTAGTGAACCATTTTTAGTGGCTTTTGATCATTTAAAACTATTAGTAGTAACACAACACATGACCTCTTGTTTGTTAGGAAAATTCTACCTCGTGGATGCGGGCTATGCCGTGAGGCCAAGGTTTCTTCCACCATATAGGGCTACTCGCTATCATCTTACTGAGTTTGGTGAACGTGTCCCTCAAAACGAGAAGGAATTATTCAACCTCCGCCACTCCTCATTGAGGATCACGATTGAGTGGGCGTTTGCAGCTTTCAAGAACCGGTGGAGAATTGTGGACAACAAGCCTCACCACCATTATCCCTCACAAGTCAAAATTATCCTAGCTTGCTGCATTCTTCATAATTGGATACTTCAGTGGGGAGAGGATGAGTTTGTACCACCTGAGCACACTTGGACTGGAAATCCAGCATCGGATGGTGTGATTGACATAGAACATGATAATAGAACCCGGTCACAAATTAGAGATGGTTGGGCTGGGCATATGTTTGCCAATAGGGGCATTTCACGTGTGTAGAGCTCAAGTGTAGAGCTCAATTCTATATTGTAATGTATTGTGTATAATTCTACCATGTAGAGCTCAAGTGTAGAGCTCAATTCTATGTTGTAATGCATTATGAATAATTCTGTCATGTACCCAAATTGAAACATTTATGTCTTATTTGCTACCTTATGTTGCTGTTTGAGCTCCACTTTATTTCTGTTTATTGGTTCTTTACTTCTATTTAATTATGTTTAGACTTGATATAAAATTTTATTCTCTTATGTAATCATTTTTCCTTTCCTTTTGTTTGTTTTGTACATAGGAATGATGGCTGAGATGGCGGCTGATGGTGGGCATGGCGGTGGGAATCACCCATTGCGCTGGACATCTCCAATGTTTGGGTTCATGTTACGTCGCTTTGTAGAGCTCATTGCTAGTGGAGCGAAGACGGAAAAGGGCTTTAAGGAGGTGCACCTAAACCAGGTGGCTAAGAATTGTAGTGATCACTTTGGTGTTTCCATAACCGAGACCCAAGTGTACAACCACCTCCGCAAGTGGCGTGCTAGGTGGGTGAAGATAAGTAGGCTCCGAGGCATTAGTGGGTCACTTTGGGATGATAACAACTATGTCATATTGCTAGAGAAAGAGCACTACATGGGCCATATCAAGGTTTGTACTAGCTTTTAGTGGCTGATCAGTAGCTATTTAATTACATATGCTCATAGAATTACTTATGCTCATAGAATTACTTACGCTTCATGTAGGACCATCCTAAAGATGTTGAGTACCTCAATGTGCCTTTAGAGAATTATGTTCAGATGCTTTCTATCTTGGGAAGTGGTATTGCTACAGGAAGGTATGCAATGACATCTAATGAGGCTCTTGGGGTTCCTTCAATGGTGGGAACCTCCTCATCATTTGTGAACCTTGAAGCTTGTGGTTCTGAATTTGTTGTGGATGGGAATGAACCTAGCTTGAGTGCTACTGCTGCTGCTCCTTATCGGAAGCAACCATGTAAGGATGTGTCTAGCTCCACTGGCAAAAGGAAGAGGGCTAGCTTGATGACTGAAGAAGAAGTCTTGGTCATGAGCAACATGTCTGAAGCAGTCCGTGAAGTTGCTATTGCTATCAAGTCCATCCACTACAAAAAAATACACTTCCGTGATGATACGTGTTTGTCACAGTAGGTCGCGTTTTTTGTCATGCATGTACATCCATGACGATTTTATGACAGAATCAAGATAGTCATACCTATGCTGTCGTAGAAGTGTTCCATGACATTACCAAAATTATCATCACGGAGGTGTGCACTTCCATGACGATAAATCGCACGTCACAGAAGTGCTTTCGTCAAGGGTGACCAACACGTGGCATCCACCATAACGGAACACCGTTAACCTATCGGTTCGGGTTTTGGATCCGATGACCCGTTAACAGCCCCGACCAATGGGGATTTTCCATGTGTAAAATCATCATTGGCTAGAGGAAACACGTGTCGACTCATCGTTGGGACAGATGTCATCCACTCATTGGACAGAAGGCGCCTATGTTACGTCAACACGTGGCACGGCCCAACAGAGGCCCATTCCTGTGAAAAGGCCGGCCCGTTTGACTTGGTCAAAAGGTGGCGGGCCGGCCCATGGAAAGCCTGTTAACGACCTGTTCGCATATAGCCCATTTACAACCCGCTAACCCAAGGCCCGTTACACCCTATCCGAATTAGGTCCAGTAGCGTCATTTGGGCCATCCAATATGATTCCAGCCCGTTTTCACTTCTGGCCCATGTATGGCCCATGACGTCTTTCAGCCCATATGAGGCCCTATGTAACTCTTGGCCTATTAATGGCCCGTGGTGAAACTGGCCCGTAATGAACAGTGTACCACTTTACACCCATTAACGGCTCATGGTTAAACTGGCACGTAATGAACAGTGTATCACTTTATACCCATTAATGGCCCGTTATTCCGTTGGGCCGTTTCCAGCCCATGTTATCTTTCGACCTTCTAAGAGCCCATTTATTCTTGGGCTCATTTCCATCATTCGTTTACTTACGGCCTGTTACTGCCATTTTTTTCTTGTGGGCCAAATTCAGCCCGTGGTTACAGTCGGCCCATTTGTGGTCCGTTAATACGTTGGGCCGTTTTCATAGCGTCATCAAATACGGCCTATTAACCATGGCCCGTTATGGTCGGCCCATGAACGGACGATTCCAACTCTAGCCCGTTTATGGCCATAATGCGGCCTGTTATTGGCCCATGTTTGGCCAATCGATCATACGACCCGTATAAGGCCCATTGATGATACGGCCCGCAGAAGGCCCATTGATGATACGGCCCGTAGAAGGCTCATTGTTTCTACGGCCCGTAGAAGGCCCATTGTTTCTACGACCCATAAAAGGCCTACTGTTTCTACGGCCCGTAGAAGGCCCACTGCTTCTACGGCCCGTACGAGGCCTAGTGTCACTACAGTAAATATTAGCCCATGGTTATTGTGGCCTAGTTTTAAAAATAGGTTATTGCAGCCACTAGCAAACCGCGGAAAAAGAACTGCACTGACTACAAGCAAACAAATAAACAAGATAACAATGAAATAAATAAGCAAGCAACTTATGCTAGGCTATCACGACTATTACACATATTACATCCACTGGGCATCAAAGTTCGCCACCAGTGCAAATATAGGGAACAAAGCAGCATATAAACGCCATAGCAAAACAAGTCTAGAACTGAAACCACTTTAGAAGAGTTCAAGAAACAATATCCTGGGTACCCATAATGCTAGCAAGATGCTTAGCAAGCTTATTAACTTTCTCTTGTTTGGCGCTTAAATCCTCGAACGCTTGCTGTTGCACAAGAAAGTACGCATCTGAATTCTGCAGGGACTTCCTCAGTCCTTCGCCTTCTTGCCGCAGCACAACTGACTGATGCCTTTCACCTTGTAGCTGAGACTGAAGAAGCCGAAGTGATTCAGGAAACGAGTTCAAAGAGCTTGTGCCAGCGGTACTGGCCAGTAACTCGAGCACTACATCAACGCAGGGCTGTGGGGTTTTCTCACTGTCTACAAGATCATTTTTATCACCTTTCTTGGAGACCAACAGGGTTGTCTCACTATCTTGAACCTTATCTGCATTACTTTCTCTACCATTGCATAGTGGGGTGCTCTTCTCCAATGTTCTGTTTGCATACTACAAGAGAAACAAGCAGACACATCACATGTTTAGCTTGTAGTATACGAAACTCATTTTGGTAAACCGGTTCAGTAGTAAGGTGGACAGGATAACAGCATGAAACAAACATATATCTATGTACTATGGTCACTGTATTGTCCATATCATTCTAGTTTATGTTCCCTAATCAAGATAAAGACACAGTTCAACTCATATATTTTTAAGACACAGCAGCATAGACAGAATATAAGTGTGAGAAACTACACAGCATTGGCAGCACTTGTAATGTGCATCACATGAGAACATAACTGTTTATACAACTTAAACTAAAATCAACATAGAGCAAGAAGTTAGAACAACAATCCAGTTAAAGAAATAGGTTTAAAACATACCTGTTGCACCATTGGAGTTTTAATTGGATCCTTCAAATTCGAAAGTAGTTGGTATGAGTAAATACAGTGATGCAACAACAAAGGAGTATGGACCATAGCTACGGAATCTGACCTGAGAACAATTGCTCTTCCGCTTTAAACGTGGAGTTTGGGTTAGCTGTGGTGGTCTTCGTGCTTTGGGCACTGCAGTAGCTTTACAAACTGCTTGTGTGGCGATACTCTGTGGTGGACATGGTGCTTTGTCAACTATAAGTGGGTTACTATCTGCTGGGGTTGCGGTTCGATGGGTTGTAGCTGGTTCTCTGCCCAACGGTGTAAGTGTGCAATCTGGAAGAGTCTTGATTATGTGTGGTGGGGCTAGTTTGTGGGCCAGTACAACCATGGTTCTATCTGCATCGACGGGTAGCACTGTCTTCTGTGAAGAACGAGTTTTTGCTCCCTTAGATACTGCCATCACCCCCTCCAATTCAAATGGCTGATAAACAAGAAAAGAAATTGAATGTACATACATTGTATGATAGACAAATGTGGTAATTCACATATATGTTGTCTAACCAAATAGGACAACATGACACAATTTCACATATATGATGCCTAACTAAACAGGATAGCATGACATAGTTTCAGATATATGATGGATAACTTAACAGGATATAATGGCATAATTCAACATATGATGAGTACCTAAACGGGATGGCATGACAAAACTATATGATGTCTTTCTAAAATAGGTTGGGATGAAATAATTCACATACATGTTGTCTAAGTATACAGGATGGCATGATATAATTGACATAATTGATTCATATACTAAGCAGCTGGCACTCGCATGTATGATCTCTAAACTAAGCATATAGAATTCAATATTGTGCATATGATGTCTAAACTAAGCAATGCAAGACACCATATGCATCATATGAGAAATATAAACATTGCAACTTAGAGCATACACCTCAAGTGGGATATAGGACTGGTCATCTGTCTCTGAATCCTCCTCTGAGGAGCTCCCTATAACCATCGAGATATATGCTTCAACAGGTACCATTCCCTGCTCTGAAGACCTTGTTTTCACTCCAGATTTTTCCATAACCGGCTCAAATGGCTGATACACATGAAGAGTAGTTCAATATACACAGATTGTTGACAAATGGAATACGTAATGAAAAAAAGATGGCATGAGATAATTCACATATATGATGCCTGGCTCCATGGCGGTGCATAATTCACATATATGATAACTGGCTGAAAAACATGGCATTGCATAATTCACATATCTGATATAAAAAGCAAACATGAGGCATTCACACAAAGCATGTCTAATCTAAGTAGATGACATGGCAATGCAAGACACCATATGCATGATATGAGAAATATAACCCAGCCAAGTTAGAGCATGCACCTCGGCGGGGGGGGGGGGATACGACTGGTCATCTCTCTCTGAATCCTCCTTTGAGGAGCTATCTGCAACCAGCAAGAAATCTGCATTGACAGGTAGCACTGACTGCTCAGAAGACCTTGTTTTCACTCCAGATTTTCCCATGACCGACTCAAATGGCTGATGCACAGGAAGAGTATGATATAGAAACCAAACAGGTGGCATTCACACAAAGCAAATCTAAACTAAGCTGATGACATATAAGATGTATAATGTAAGCAAGGCAAGGCGCCATATGCATGATATGACCAACATCAGCATGCCAGGTTAGAGCAAACACCTCAGGTGGTAAACAGGCCTGGTCGGCTCCTTCTGAATCTCCATCTGAACAGTTATCTTCCTCTGGAATACAATCTGGAAATGCAGGAGGGGGGGGCACTTCACCCACCATGGAGCGGCGTCTGCATGACATTATATTCGCACACAACGGGCTTCTCTTTTTCTCTACATGTTTAGTACGATTGTGTACAATATCTGACATGCATAATAATAAAATAGTTAGATTTTGTAAGGCCTATGGGATGCATGCAAAAATCAAGACTGATGGTAGCAAACGAGTGGATGGATCCAAAACTAATGATAGCAGGTAGATTATAGCTTCAGTTTAAAAAGATAGACAATGGATCATCTATTATTTGTTGCCCACCCAACATGAACCACATAGAAGACCCCAGATGAACCAGATAGTAGACAGATACTATTCGTTGCTGGCTCGATATGAGACCCATGGGCAATTCAAAACTCAAGATTGAACGATAAAGTAGCAGGTAATAATAACTGATGTATAACGTAAGAAAACACGAAAGACTGCGACCTCTCTTCCGGAACTATGTAGTCCTCAGGTTCATCTGCTTAGTCAATGATGGTAATGCAGTTGGCATGGCTGCCGGCAACGGGGAAGGTGATCTGAGGCGACGAAAGTAAGTCTGCAGGGGGGATCTCTGCTGCAGTGAACGCTTCTGTTGATGGTGCACCTCAGGTGGGGTGGATGATGGCACGACAGGAGCAGGACATAACACACAGAGTTTTCTTTGATGCCTATCTGAAAATTAAGTAAATCTGTAAGGGATCCTTAGAATTGGAGGATTCTATAAATGCAGGGACAGGAAAAACACAGGAATAGGAGAGGAATGTACGTGCAAAACAGAGCATTTGGAAACATAGGATTTCAGTCAACCTGGGTGTTTGGCTCACATGAATTGGAAGAACAGAGGGATGGAGAAACAAAGTGATGCGACGAGTGTACAACCTCTTTGGCATAGCCTTGTGGACATCATCATCATTGGGTTGGACGTGGAGGATGGTGATGATGCTGGTGTGACTGTCGGAGGCGGGGAAGAAGATCCGAGGCCTCCGGAAACGGCACCGAGGGTACTGCTCCGCTATGATGGACGGTTCCGTCATTGGAGCAGCTCCGCTAAGGTGTACGGCGACGAGGCTGAAGCATGACAAGACAGACAACGTTAATCTGAAGTGGGACCCTAATATCATCTGCAATAGATGATGTAAAATACATCACTAAAAAGTGTTAGATGTAAAACGCATCAGCCGTGCCACGGCCGCTCCGACAGATGCTGTAAGTACTGTTCACTCTGAACTTAACTGAAGAAAATGAACTTCATAGTCGAAACTGATTGAACTAGTAACAGAGCATTGCAATAGATGTTTAGGGCGTTCGAGCACTAGTAACAGAGAAGTAGTGATCTAAATCAGCAGGCGCTCGAGCAGGGAACACACTAGCAGAGAGCAAGTCGTGCAGTAGCACCGCAAGCGAGTGCTAAAGCAGCAACTCCTGTAGCCGCCGGAGGTCGTGCAGCAGCAGCAGCGCAAGCGAGAGCAAGAGCAGAGCAGCAGCACAAATAAAAGCAGGAGCAGTGTAGCAGCGCGACCGACAGCAAGAACAGAGCCGCGGCGCGAGCGAGAGTCGGAGCAGCTGCAGCTAGTGCCGTTGTGGAAGTCGCCGCCGAGTAAGCAACGACATGGGGGAGAGACGCCATGGATGATGTGGCCGGCGACGGCGCCGTCGATGGAGACACGCCATGTCTGCTCGGTATCGAGCACCGACAGCCCCGTGAGATCGAATAAAAGATAAAATGCAGCGGTGAGTGCAGAACCTCCTTGGTGGCGCCGAGTTGGCCTCGGCTTCATCGGAGGAATTGGTGAGGGTGCTGCGGTTCCGGTGGGGCAGGTCAAGATGGTGCTGTGGGGGTTGAGGTGGCGCGATAGACGAGGTGAACGTCGGGGCAGCTCCTTGGAGGTGGAGGACGGGGCGGTTGATCCGGCGGGACGACAAGATCGACAATGGATCCTCATCCGGTGCGGTGGATGAGGGACGATGAGCTGTTGCGGTGGACGACGTAGTCAGGGAAGAGTCTCCTGCTGGGCGGCGGTCGGGAGGCCGACGGAGGAGCGTGGGATTTCGCGGGTTTTGGTGGCCTCGGTGTACGAATGGGGGGGGGGCGCGAAGGGGGGGGGGGAGCCAAGCTTAGGGACGCGCTTGTCCGAAATGTAGGGTAAGTTACTAGCGTACCCCCACCGGTTTTGACACTGCGATGTGGAGCTTCATTTTCGGCTGAGGGTAGAAGGGGGATTTCGCGTGTCTGGGCTACGGGAGTGATTTCGGATGAGGAGGGAGTTCTCGCACACGTCCAAATTTCGGGATAACAAGGCGCGGCGCAGGTTGAAGAAGCGGGAGTTTCAAAGCAGGTGAGACAAAAGATACTCGAGCTTGAAAATTTCGGGATAACAAGGTGCAGATTCCTTGTTCGGCAGAACAAACTTAATGTGTAAAAAAGCAATTCATACAAGACACAAGAGAGTCATTTCCCCTTTTACTATATTGCTATAGCTGCCATTGAAAAAACTACAAGAAAAATGTAAAAAAATTGGGAGAACAAGATTACCCTACACATTACCAAATCGATTCGCACTTCCCTCAACAACAACAAAAGCCAAATCAATTCCCACCAAGGAAAGAGTAATGTCCCTTTTTATATGATTACAGATGCCATGATCTCGAATTTCAATTTTTGAATCCACGTTATGTTGAATTCGAATATATCGTTAGGTGACCTTGCGGTTTATAATTGATGTAGTCGTACATTTTGATCTTCCATCATATATGAACATTTTACTCCACCATGTGAACATATATATTGTCGTCTACCATATGGACTAAATTTGAATCAATTTTCCTTATTTGAATACGATTGTTGTCAAGTTGTACAATAATTTAAATATTATCTTGATAACAAAAAACATACATATAGCAGTAATCATATTTCACTATGAACTACATGTACCATACGCTCTCCAATTCAAATATTTGTATCCATTTTATGTTGAATTCAAATCATAGTACATTATTGGTCTAGGTAGCGAGATGTTTGGGATAATCTAAACCCTATTTTCATACGTATAATTTTTGACTGAATTGGGACAAGTTTTGGTATAAGCCTCTTGCAAAACCGGAGATTCTCTCAACAAGCCTCGTGGTTCCGAGAGGGAACGTGTCACCTTTGTGTGCGAAACGATATACGCTGCCTCCCCCTGATTTTATTTACAGAGGCAACATAGAACTATATGAGTGCCCTGTTAAATTTTGGAATTATTTCGGGTTCATTTGGCCTTTTTATACATTAATTGAGTTTCTGGACTTTTAATGTGCATAATCTAAATATGAATTGCATGCACATGCTCCGGTGCACCAAAGTGGGTTGAAAAACCACATGTGTGTCCTTGGTTGAATTTCTAGGTCCCATGGAAGAAATGAGAATGAAATTCAAACATCTGGGTGTCATGACTCGGCCGAGAACATCGAGAAACTTTGATTTTAAATTCATGTAAATCCAAAACTCGCCTGGAAATCATGAAACTTGGCATGGTGTCATGTCATGGCACTAACATGTTGTGGTAAAAAAATTGGGCCGATTTGGAAGCTCGTGGTTCTAAGAGGGAACGTGCCACCTTTGAGTGTGAAACGATATACGCTTCCCCCCCTTGAGTTTCTTAACAAAGGCAACATAGAACTACATTAGTGCCCTGTTAAAATTTGGAATTATTCCGGGTTCGTTTGTCGTTTTTTATACATTAATTGAGTTTCTGGTCATTTAATGTGCATACGTCAAATTTGAACTACAAGCACATGCTCTCGTGCACCAAAGTTGGTTGAAAAATCACATTTGTGTCCTCGGGTGAATTTCTAGGTCCCATGCCAGAAATGAGAATAAAATTAAAACATCTGGGCATCGTGGCTCGTCCGAGAACATTGAGAAACTTGGTTTTAAAATTCTTGTAAATCCAAAACACGTCTGAAAATCATGAAACTTGGCATGGATGTCATGTCATGGTACTACCATGTTGGGGTAAAAAAATTGGCTGAATAGGAACAAATTTTGGTATAAGCTTCTTGCAAACCGAAGCTTCTCTCAAGAAGGCTCGTGGTTCTGAGAGGGAACGTGCCACCTTTGAGTGCGAAACGATATACGTTGTCCCCCTTGAGTTTATTTATAAAGGCAACATAGAACTACATGAGTGCCCTTTTAAATTTTGGAATTATTCTGGCTTCGTTTGGCCTTATTTACACATTAATTGAGTTTTTGGTCATTTAATGTGCATAATTCAAATTTGAACTACAAGCACATGCTCCCGTGCACCAAAGTTGGTTGAAAAATCACATTTGTGTCCTCGGGTGAATTTCTACTCCCTCCTTCCATCTATATAGGTCCTAATGCGTTTTTCGAGGCTAACTTTGACCAAACGTTAGAGCAATAATATATGACATGCAACTTACACAAAGCATACCTTCAAATTTGTATGTCAAAGGAGCTTCCAATAATATAATTTTCATAGTATACATCTCATGTGCTATTAATCTTGTCAATAGTTAAAGGCTGTCTTGAAAAACACATTAGGCCCTATATAGATGGAAGGAGGGAGTAGGTCCCATGCAAAAAATGAGAATAAAATTCAAACATCTGGGCATCGTGGCTCGGTCGAGAACATTGAGAAACTTGGTTTTAAAATCATGAAACTTGGCATGGTGTCATGTCATGGTAGTACCATGCCGTGGTAAAAAAATTTGGCCGAATAGGAACAAATTTTGGTATAAGCTTCTTGCAAATTGTAGCTTCTCTCAAGAAGGCTGGTGGTTCTGGGAGGGAACGTGTCACCTTTGTGTGCATAATTCAAATTTGAAATACAAGCACATGTTCCGGTGCACCAAAGTTGGTTGAAAAATCACATGTGTGTCCTCGGGTAAATTTCTAGGTTCCATGCAAGAAATGGGAATGAAATTCAAAATTCTAGGCGTCGTGGCTGGGTTGGAAACATTGAGAAACTTAGTTTTCTAATTCTTGTAAATCCAAAACACGCATGAAAATAATGAAACTTGGCTTGGTGCCATGACATGGCACCAACATGCTGTGGTAAATTTGCAGTCCGATTTGCGAAGGCGCACACATTAACAATCAACAAAGTCATTTTGGAACAAGTGCTGTCACGTTACAATCAGAAACACAAGTATTATTGAAACCGTGGGCGTTCTACTTATTAGTACCATTTACGTGCGGCCACGCGTCCCCATTTTAATTAGCTAGGAGGCGCCGTGCAGGGTAGCTATTTGAGTACGAGAGGCGTGCGATCAGACCCCTGCGCGTGCTTATCGGGAGGAGAGCCCTTTGACCTCCATCTGCCGTCCACCTCTCTCCCAAGGTATCCATTAATGGCGCCCGAGCCTCTGTTTAATGGGGTGGCTATGTCTCACTCGACTGAGATTTAAGAGAGAAAAAAGAAAATCTGACAGCACGGATCTTGATGTAAGATCCGACGGACCTATATAGCATCTACTGCGACTTATAGCAAGACTGATGAATATATAAGGATGATTAATTTTTTTTAATCAAAGAAGGGCTTGCCCCTTCCGATTTTCATTACTGAAAACCACAACAATTCACAAGAAGTTCAGCACAACTCCAGCCTAACACGAAGGACTAAAAGCTACCAGATTGAAATCGCAACATCCCAAGAGGCCAACAAAGCCAAACATCCGCGCTAGAACCCAACATTTCACAACCGACGACACAATCCACATCCTAAACCGATTATTACATCAAAAGAAACCAGGAAACTAGTCTTCGCAGCGAGCGGCGATGAGCTCTTTCGTGTCCTCAAGACGCTGCTTGAGAACATCCTCAGATTCCTCCACCAGCCTTTGGCGCTTGTTGCGGAGCATGTCATTCTCGTCCATAAGTTTCTTGACGATGACGCTGGTCCTCTTCAACAAGGCACTGGTCTCCTCCTGCTGGTCTACACTTCGGACGATCTTCTCCCTCAGCAGGTCACGCTCGGCCCGGAGCCTCTCATTGCCCTCTCTTAGTTGCCGGATGACGCCGGTAGCCTGTTCAAACGAGGCTATCATGTTGTCCTGCAACCTCGCCGAGCCGGAGATCTTATCCATCTGGCCATGGACGATCGCATGCATGCGCCTGTAACAGTCGTCGCCTGCCCGCGAGAAATTTTCCCAGGCCGCCGTGGCGCAGCGGGACATCTCTACTGCATTCATGGCGCAGCGGGACATATCTGCTGCTTCCGCGGCGCAGCCGGACCAGTCTGCTGCATCGACGGCGCGGCGGGACCTCCGTGCTGCTTCAGCAGCGCAGCGGGAGCTCTGTGATGCTACTTCCACGTGGCGGGAGATGTCGGCTGCTCTCGCAGCAAGGCAGGTGCTACCTCTTGAGCTTGCGTTGGTTTTTCCCGAAGAGGAAGGGATGATGCAGCAAAGTAGCGTAAGTATTTCCCTCAGTTTTTGAGAACCAAGGTATCAATCCAGTAGGAGGCCACTCTCAAGTCCCTTGTACCTGCACAAAATGATAGCTACTCGCAACCAACGCGATTAGGGATTGTCAATCCCTTCATGGTCACTTACGAGAGTGAGATCTGATAGATATAATATTTTTGGTATTTTTGGTATAGAGATGCAAAGTAAAAAGTAAAAGCAAAGTAAAAAAGCAAGGCAAGATTAAAGTGATGGAGATTGATATGATGAGAATAGACCCGGGGGCCATAGGTTTCACTAGTGGCTTCTCTCAAGAGCATAAGTATTGTACGGTGGGTGAACAAATTACTATTGAGCAATTGACAGAATTGAGCATAGTTATGAGAATATCTAGGCATGATCATGTATATAGGCATCACGTCTGTGACAAGTAGACCGAAACGATTCTGCATCTACTACTATTACTCCACTCATCGACCGCTATCCAGCATGCATCTAGAGTATTAAGTTAAAAATAGAGTAACGCCTTAAGCAAAGATGACATGATGTAGAGAGATAAATTCATGCAATATGAAATAAACCCCATCTTGTTATCCTCGATGGCAATGATACAATACGTGCCTTGCTGCCCCTTCTGTCACTGGGAAAGGACACTGCAAGATCGAACCCAAAGCTAAGCTCTGCTCCCATGGCAAGAACCACCAATCTAGTTGGCCAAACCAAACGGATAATTCGAAGAGACTTGCAAAGATAACCAATCATACATAAAAGAATTCAGAGAAGATTCAAATATTATTCATAGATAGACTTGATCATAAACCCACAATTCATCGGTCTCAACAAACACACCGCAAAAAGAAGATTACATCGAATAGATCTCCACAAGAGAGGGGGAGAACTTTGTATAGAGATCCAAAAAGAGAGAAGAAGCCATCTAGCTACTAACTATGACCCGAAGGTCTTGAGGTAAACTACTCACACTTCATTGGAGAGGCTATGATGATGTAGAAGCCCTCCGTGATGACGGCCCTCTCCGGCGGAGCTCCGGAACAGGCCCCAAGATGGGATCTCGTGGATACAGAAAGTTGCGGCGGTGGAATTAGGTTTTTGGCTCCTTATCTGTTCGTTTGGGGGTACGTAGGTATATATAGGAGGAAGGAGTACGTCGGTGGAGCACGAGGGGCCCACGAGGGGGGGCGCGCCCTAGGGGGGGCGCCCCCACCCTCGTGACCGCCTCTTTGACTCCTTGGAGTAGGGTCCAAGTCTCCTGGATCACGTTCGGTGAGAAAATCACGTTCCCAAGGTTTTATTCCGTTTGGACTCCGTTTGATATTCCGTTTCTTCGAAACACTGAAATAGGCAAAAAACAGCAATTCTGGGCTGGGCCTCCGGTTAATAGGTTAGTCCCAAAAATAATATAAAAGTGGAAAATAAAGCCCAATATAGTCCAAAACAGTAGATAATATAGCATGGAGCAATCAAAAATTATAGATACGTTGGAGATGTATCAGGCATCCCCAAGCTTAATTCCTGCTCGTCCTCAAGTAGGTAAATGATAAAAAGAGAATTTTTGATGCGGAGTGCTACTTGGCATAATTTCAATGCAAATCTTCTTAATTGTGATATGAATATTCAGATTCGAAAGATTCAAGACAAAAGTTTATATTGACATAAAAATAATAATACTTCAAGCATACTAACAAAGCAATTATGTCTTCTCAAAATAACATGGCCAAAGAAAGTTATGCCTACAAAATCATATAGTCTGGCTATGCTCTATCTTCACCACACAAAGTATTTAAATCATGCACAACCCCGATGACAAGCCAAGCAATTGTTTCATACTCTAACTTTTTCAAAACTTTTTCAATCTTCATGCAATACATGAGCGTGAGCCATGGATATAGCACTATAGGTGGAATAGAATGGTGGTTGTGGAGAAGACAAAAAGGAGAAGATAGTCTCACATCAACTAGGCGTATCAACAGGCTATGGAGATGCCCATCAATAGATATCAATGTGAGTGAGTAGGGATTGCCATCCAACAGATGCACTAGAGCTATAAGTATATGAAAGCTCAAAAAGAAACTAAGTGGGTGTGCATCCAACTTGCTTGCTCATGAAGACCTAGGGCAATTTGAGGAAGCCCATCATTGGAATATACAAGCCAAGTTCTATAATGTAAAATTCCCACTAGTATATGAAAGTGATAACATGAGAGACTCTCTACTATGAAGATCATGGTGCTACTTTGAAGCACAAGTGTGGTAAAAGGATAGTAGCATTGCCCCTTTTTATTTATTTTCTCTTTTTTTGGGCCTTCTTTTTTTTTTCTTTGGCCTTTCTCTTTTTTTAAGGACAATGATCTATTAAATGATGATCATCACACTTTTATTTATTTACAACTCAATGATTACAACTCGATTCTAAAACAAAGTATGACTCTATATGGATGCCTCCGGCGGTGTACCGGGATATGCAATTAATCAAGAGTGACACGTATGAAAAAATTATGAACGGTGGCTTTGCCACAAATACTATGTCAACTACATGATCATGCTAAGCAATATGACAATGGTGAATGTGTCATGATGAACTAGATGGTGGAAAGTTGCATGGCAATATATCTCGGAATGGCTATGGAAATGCCATAATAGGTAGGTATGGTGGCTGTTTTGAGGAAGGTATATGGTAGGTGTATGATACCGGCGAAAGGTGCGCGGTATTAGAGAGGCTAGCAAAGGTGGAAGGGTGAGAGTGCGTATATATCCATGGACTCAACATTAGTCATAAAGAACTCAATACTTATTGCAAAAATTTAGAAGTTATCAAAGCAAAGTATTACGCGCATGCTCCTACGGGGGGTAGATTTGTAGGAAAAAACCATCGCTCGTCCCCGACCGCCACTCATAAGGAAGACAATCAATAAATAAATCATGCTCCGACTTCATCACATAACGGTTCACATACGTGCATGCTATGGGAAATCACAACCTTTAACACAAGTATTCTTTAAATTCACAACTACTCAACTAGCATGACTTTAATATTATCACCTCCATATCTCAAAACAATTATCATGCTTCAATATTTTATCTAGTATTCAACACACTCAAAAGAAAGTTTCACAAATCTGAATACCAAGCATATTGATTATTACCATGCTATTAAGAGACTCTCAAAATAATTTAAGTGAAGCATGAGAGATCAATAGTTTCTTTAAAACAAATCCACCACCGTGCTCTAAAAGATCTAAGTGAAGCACATAGAGCAAAATTATAACGCTCAAAAGATATAAGTGAAGCACATAGAGCAAAACTACTTAGCTCAAAAAGATATAAGTGAAGCACATAGAGCAAAACTACATAGCTCAAAAGATATAAGTGAAGCACATAGAGTATTCTATCAAATTTTAATTCATGTATGGCTCTCTCAAAAGGTGTGTACAGCAAGGATGATTGTGGCATACTAAAACACAAAGACACAAATAATACAAGACGCTCCAAGCAAAACACATATCATGTTGGTGAATAAAAATATAGCTCCAAGTAAATTACCGATGGAAGTGGACGAAAGAGGGGATGCCTTCCGGGGCATCCCCAAGCTTTGACTTTTTGGTGTCCTTGGATTATCTTGGGGGTGCCATGGGCATCCCCAAGCTTAGGCTCTTGCCACTCCTTGTTCCATAATCCATCAAAAGAATTCACCCAAAACTTGAAAACTTCACAACACAAAACTTAAAAGTAGAAAACTCGTGAGCTCCTTAGCGAAAGAAAACAAAAGACCACTTCAAGGTACTGTAATGAACTCATTCTTTATTTATATTGGTGTTAAACCTACTGTATTCCAACTTCTCTATGGATTATAAAACTATTTTACTAGCCATAGATTCATCAAAATAAGCAAACAACACACGAAAAATAGAATCTATCAAAAACAGAATAGTCTGTAGTAATCTGCAGCTAGCGCAAGATCTGGAACCCCAAAAATTCTAAAATAAATTGCTGGACATGAGGAATTTATCTATTAATCATCTTCAAAACTAAATATCACTTTCCAAATAAAAATGTCAGCAATTCTCGTGAGCGCTAAAGTTTCTGTTTTTTACCTTAAGATTAACAAGACTTTCCCTAAGTCTTCCCAACAGTTCTACTTTGCACAAACACTAATTAAACACAAAAAACACAACCAAAACAGAGGCTAAATAATTTATTTATTACTAAATAGGAGCAAAAAGCAAGGAATAAAAAATAAAATTGGGTTTCCTCCCAACAAGCGCTATCGTTTAACGCCCCTAGCTAGGCATAAAAGCGAGGATAGATCTTGGTATTGCCATCTTTGGTAGGAAATCCATAAGTGGCTCTCATGATAGTTTCATATGGAAATTTTATTTTATTTCTTAGGAAGTGTTCCATGCCCTATTTTAATGGAAATTGAAATCTAATATTCCCTTCATATCAATAATCGCACCAACTGTTATAAGAAAAGGTCTACCAAGAATAATAGGGCAAGAAGGATTGCAATCTATATCAAGAACAATGAAATCTACGGGCACATAATTCCTATTTGCAACAATAAGAACATCATTAATCCTTCCCATAGGTTTCTTAATAGTATAATCCGCAAGATGCAAGTTTAGTGAGCAATCATCAAAATTACGGAAATCTAGCAAATCACACAAAGTCTTGGGAATAGTAGAGACACTAGCACCCAAATCACACAAAGCATAAAACTCATGATATTTAATTTTAATTTTAATAGCTGTTTCCCACTCATAATAGAGTTTTCTAGGGATAGAAACTTTCAACTCAAGTTTTTCTTCATAAGATTGCCTCAAGGCATCAACAATATGTTTGGTGAAGGCTTTATGTTGACAATAAGCACGTGGAGAATTTAGCACGGATTGCAACAAGGAAATACAATAAATTAAAGAGAAACTTTCATAATTAAATTCCTTGAAATCCAATATGGTGGGTTTAGCAACATCTAGATTTTTATTTCTTTCAATCCCACTTTCATCAATTTCATCATAAAGATCTAAATACTCCGAATTTTTAGAACGCCTTCTAGGTAAAGGAAGATCATATTCAGTTTCATCAAGATTCATATTGCAAAACAAAGATTTAATAGGGGACACATCAATAACTTTTAGATCTTCATCTTGATTTTCATAGGAATTCGGTTTAGCAGCCATCTTATCGACTAAGGTGGCTTGCATATCCGAAATTTCAGCAGTCATCTTTTCTAGACGAGCAATTTGGGATCTTATACCATCAAATTCTTTAGACATATCTTCAAGCTCTTTATTCATATAACTCATAAAACTTTTTTGTTCCTTAAGCTCGTTTCCAAAGAAATTATTATGCTCAAATTGCAAAACCATAAATTTCCTAACGTTGTTTTTCGATCTCCTCTAACCTTTTAAGGTGAAGATCACCGAATCTTGGTTGAGCCATCGCGACAAACAAGCAATACACACGAGCAAACAAAAAGGCAAGCGAGGAAGAGAGGGAGGATAGAGAGAGAGAGAGGGCGAATAAAACGGCAAGGGTGAAGTGGGGGAGAGGGAAACGAGAGGCAAATGGCAATAATGTAATGCGAGAGATAGGGATTGTGATGGGTACTTGGTATGTAGACTTTTTGCGCAGATTCCCCGAGACTCCCTGGCAACGGCGCTAGAAATCCTTCTTGCTATCTCTTGAGCTTGCGTTGGTTTTCCCCGAAGAGGAAGGGGTGATGCAGCAAAGTAGTGTAAGTATTTCCCTCAGTTTTTGAGAACCAAGGTATCAATCCAGTAGGAGGCCACGCTCAAGTCCCTCGTATCTGCACAAAACGATAGCTACTCGCAACCAACGTGATTAGGGGTTGTCAATCCCTTCACGGTCACTTACGAGAGTGAGATCTGATAGATATAATATTTTTGGTATTTTTGGTATAGAGATGCAAAGTAAAAAGTAAAAGCAAAGTAAAAAAGCAAGGCAAGATTAAAGTGATGGAGATTGATATGATGAGAATAGACCCGGGGGCCATAGGTTTCACTAGTGGCTTCTCTCAAGAGCATAAGTATTGTACGGTGGGTGAACAAATTACTATTGAGCAATTGACAGAATTGAGCATAGTTATGAGAATATCCAGGCATGATCATGTATATAGGCATCACGTCTGTGACAAGTAGACCGAAACGATTCTGCATCTACTACTATTACTCCACTCATCGACCGCTATCCAGCATGCATCTAGAGTATTAAGTTAAAAACAGAGTAACGCCATAAGCAAGATGACATGATGTAGAGAGATAAATTCATGCAATATGAAATAAACCCCATCTTGTTATCCTCGATGGCAACGATACAATACGTGCCTTGCTGCCCCTTCTGTCACTGGGAAAGGACACCGCAAGATCGAACCCAAAGCTAAGCCCTTCTCCCATGGCAAGAACTACCAATCTAGTTGGCCAAACCAAACGGATAATTCGAAGAGACTTGCAAAGATAACCAATCATACATAAAAGAATTCAGAGAAGATTCAAATATTATTCATAGATAGACTTGATCATAAACCCACAATTCATCGGTCTCAACAAACACACCACAAAAAGAAGATTACATCGAATAGATCTCCACAAGAGAGGGGGAGAACTTTGTATTGAGATCCAAAAAGAGAGAAGAAGCCATCTAGCTACTAACTATGGACCCAAAGGTCTGAGGTAAACTACTCACACTTCATCGGAGAGGCTATGATGATGTAGAAGCCCTCCGTGATGACGGCCCTCTCCGGCGGAGCTCCGGAACAGGCCCCAAGATGGGATCTCGTGGATATAGAAAGTTGCGGCAGTGGAATTAGGTTTTTGGCTCCTTATCTGTTCGTTTGGGGGTACATAGGTATATATAGGAGGAAGGAGTACGTCGGTGGAGCATCGAGGGGCCCACGAGGCAGGGGGGCGCGCCCAAGGGGGGGGGGCGCCCCCCACCCTCGTGACCGCCTCTTTGACTCCTTGGAGTAGGGTGCAAGTCTCCTGGATCACGTTCGGCGAGAAAATCACGTTCCCGAAGGTTTTATTCCGTTTGATATGCCGTTTCTTCGAAACACTGAAATAGGCAAAAAATAGCAATTCTGGGCTGGGCCTCCGGTTAACAGGTTAGTCCCAAAAGTAATATAAAAGTGGAAAATAAAGCCCAATATAGTCCAAAACAGTAGATAATATAGCATGGAGAAATCAAAAATTATAGATACGTTGGACACGTATCAGCGGGACATCTCTCGTGCTTCTGCTTCCATGCTCACCTCTCCCTGGTGGCAATCTCTCAACCCAGAACTCACGCTGGCCATGGCAGACGCAAGGGAAGGATGCTGAATGACTTGTTTGTTTTTGTGGATGAGGAGTTGAGGAGGAATGTGCAGTCATCTTGGCATACTAATATTTATAACTGAGTACTAATACGCTCCGAAGTGGGAAACCATTTAGGTTGTGATCAGTTTGAACAGGTTTGCAACTCAATATACTCCCCTTTTGTAAGGCCCCGCTTTGGAAAGGTGCATGCATGCAACCATTTCATTGGTTGCATTGAAAGCCATTGTTGTTGGTGCCATGGCTGAAAAATTAATATACTTCATGTGTGCTTTTTCATTGGCTGCATGCATGTGAGAGAGTGCATTGGGAGTGAAATGAAAGAATTAATGTGAGCAAATTACTATGTGTCTTGGTCTAAGAGAAATTGTCTTTAGGCCTAATAAACCCGGACAGAGGGAGTAGCGTGGTAATAATACGCTCCTAAGTGGGAAACCGTTTAGGTTGTGATCGGTGTGAACAGGTTTGCAATTCAATATAGCGTGGTACTAATACGCTCCTAAGTGGGAAACCGTTTAGGTTGTGATCGGTGTGAACAGGTTTGCAATTCAATATAGCGTGGAGTAATTTGCAATTCAAATTTTAGTTTTTCCATTTTATAAGGCTCAATTTGGTTGTTCCCCAACACATGTTCAGATTCCAAGGTGCATTAAATCATTGCATGCAAGTATTAAGAGAAAATTGACCAATGCATGTACTTTATGCAT
The DNA here is from genome assembly GCF_003073215.2 of Triticum urartu. Lineage (NCBI taxonomy): Eukaryota > Viridiplantae > Streptophyta > Magnoliopsida > Poales > Poaceae > Triticum > Triticum urartu. The sequence continues at coordinate 43,178,700 of NC_053022.1, forward strand.
GCATGCATTGCAATTAATGCACTGATAAACATAATTTTTTGAGAAAAACAAGAGTATTAATTAGGTGCTTTTGCAAACTACAAAAAATATTCCACCACTCACCATCTTGGTTGGTGAGATTTTTGAATTAAGCCTTATAAACCGGAAAGGAGGGAGTACTGCTATGTACGTGCAATAACTGGCACCGTCGTATACATATCTTACGGTTAATGGGGTGTTCGACAGGAATAGCCGCGTGACAAGATTTAGGCTAGTCTATTTTCAGATGCATTAAACCTATCTCTCGGGACTTCTTGCATGCACCATCGTGCCACCCACAAAAACTTGTACTCTGAGTTTAGTAGTACGTTATACAGGAAGAGAAGAGGTGCACGCACGCACTCGTCCTCTCACACACGCGTCTGTTTTTTCTCGAAAAGGAGGATGATGACCCCCGACCTCTGCATCTGGGAGTCACACACGCATCTGTAGCTACAAATTGTAGTGTTCTCAACCATCCGATTGGCTCTATCATGGATGTACCTATATACTAAAACATGTCTATATACATCTATATTTTGACAAATGGAAGGCATGTATTGTGGAACAGAGGGAGTGCTTGTCATCAAAATGGATAAAAGGGACGTATCTAGAACTAAAATACGTCTACATACATCTCCTTTTATCCATTTTGATGACAAGTAGTACTTCTTACCCAAAGGAACTTTATATCCAACAGACAGAAAAATATCCGTTCGACTGTTGGAAATTACTGATCTGATGTCGAAGTAATTGCTACATCGCCACCAAAACCCACCATTTCTTAAGCTAAAGTAGAACAAGGTAATCCCTATATTAGCATATTACTAAGATAAACAGAAGGCACTGTAGAAACATTTAGGACGTGAGCTTGTCAATCTGAATGTGGAGGGACACAAGCTTAGCCCCGGCTAGCAGATTGTGCAGAACTGTCAAGAAGGTCAGCTCCTGCACGTCGACGTCGCCGGGATCCTTGCTGCTTGTCACCTCCATTTCCACCTTGACGGCGTCGGTCGTGCCTTTGGGCTCTGCCGGCGGGCCGTTCGCCCACAGCTTGGGCACATAGTGCGGCAGTGGGTAGGCCCCCGCTCTGATGCAGATGACCGACACGGCGATAGGCGCGCGGCGGTCCTCCTCCGCAAACAGAAAGAGCCGTGGCTCCGACAGTGGCACATGCAGCTGGAGCACCTTGCCGTACTGGATCCTATGCACGGGCATGGGATGCGCGGTGCTGATGTGGTGGTAGAGCGCCGGCGGCGGGCCTTCGTAGCCGCAGACGGGCACGGGGCATTTGCAGGGCGCGAGCGGACACACGCTCTGGTGATCGGTGAGCTTGTGGTAACTGACGTAGAGCCCACAGCCTTCGTGTGGGCACTCCACCCTCACCGAAGAAAGGACGGAGTCCACCGCCGTGTTCCGCACGTCGAAGCCCCCGTCGCGCTCGCACTTCTGGCACTGTAGCTGGTTCCCGGGACGCTCGACGCGGCAGTCCGCGTAGGCCAGGTGCCCTCCCTTGCACTGCAGAAATCAATCGAACATCACATCAATCAAGAAACCTGCACCTTGCTCAATCAGCCGAACGGATGAGGTGTATTCAAACCTCATACACTGGAGGCGTCAAGGGGCGGAGGCACAAGGGGCAGTGGAGCACGGTGAGGTCCATCGAGACCTTAGAGAGCTCCATCGTCGGGTCATGTTCGGTCTGCATGATCTCGTCCTCCTCGTGCACAACCATCTCTTGACTTGGGCCGGAGTATTACAAAGCTTTACCGTCACATATTTTATACTACTTCAAGGTGCATTAAATCAACACATGCAAGTACTCCCTCCGGTCCTTTTTACTCCGCACATTAGCTTTGTCTGAAATCAAAGTTTGCTAAGTTTGACCAAATTTATATTAAAAAATATTAACATCTATAACATCTAATAAATATAATATGAAAATATATTTCGAGATGGATCTAATAATAAATATGTTGTTATGTGAATGTTAATAATTTTTGTATAAATTTGGTCAAAGTTGGATGAGATTGACTTCAGACAAACCTAATATGCAGAGTAAAAAGGACCGGAGGGAGTATCAAAAGGAGAGTCACGACATGCATGCATGTGTTGTAATTAATGCATCGGTAAACGCAAATTATTGAAATATATCGAGTGCAGTGCTTTGATGTGTCGCGTCAACTCGTACATCAACGAGAAGTTTGATTATCCTCTCCCTCGTGGACTTAACTGCACCTACCTTTGGCTGTATGACAGGTTGGCCACACACCTGTCGGGCCCACCTGTCATACACACAAAGGCAGGAGCATCCCTCCCTCGCCCATGAGCGTGGTGGCTGGCAAGACTAGGAGAAGCTTTCGCTACACGCTCCCCCTCCCGCACGCGGTGGACATGTAGCAGTTCAATCAGTGTCATATGGCCAGAAGCGTACTGTAGTACTCCTCCAATGCAGTAGCACTCCATCATTGTTCGACTTCCTGAAGAGGCAAAGAGCCAAGCACAACCCAGACTCTCGTGTGGCAGTTTCATGTGTAGAGTAGTCCAGGATAGCGTGTACCATGTCTGTAAGCTTAAAATCGTTGGGGTCGGCTCCATGCTATGTGGCCGTCTTGAAGTTTTAAAAAAAAATTAAAATAGTCTTCTGGCCCTACCTGACACCCTCGTGATTGTAGTTTGCACGCTCATCTGGTCAAGACAGGAATATATATTTTAATTTGTTTTTTTTTCGAAAAGGGGGGACTCCCCGGCCTCTGCATCCGAACGATGCATACGGCCACATATATTTTAATTTGTGGTGGGTAAATGTTAGAGGTTGCAGCAAATATATTGTACACTACGGGTCTTTCAGCCAAGTTTAGAGGCAAGCATGTGGGGCTAGTGCTATGATGTGTCGTGTCAACTCGTACAACGAGGAGAAGCTTGATTTTACTACATGCCTTCTCCCTCACTCATGCGCGCGGTTGCTCGCAAACGAGGACAGGCTTTTGCTTAGTAGTACTTCTACAACAAGCTATCCGTCCCGCTCGCGGTGGAAGGACATGCAGCAGTGGATTCGACACTGTAGAAGCAGTAGTACTAACATCATTGTTCGTCTTCTTGAAGAGGCAAAGTGCCAAGCGCAGACCGAACATTGCAGTTGCGAACATTGGAGCACGCATATAGCCAGGCTCTTGCATGAGACAAAATTGCTATGTGAGCACACTATTGTACTAGTACGTACAACTACTTGCTAGTATAGCCCCACCACTCCAATCCATCTACTCCCAAGTCTCTGCGCAACACTGCTCACTCCAATCCAAGACCAAGTGACCAGAAGCCACAAGCACCTACGGAGGCGATGGACGCGAGCGGCAGTCGGCTGTGCCAAATCATCCAAGGAGCCGGCCTGCGGCCCCGCACCGCGCAGCGTTTCTAGACGGTGCTGGCGACCGCAGGCATTGTTCACGCGGTCATCACCGCCGAGGGAGGAAACCCACAGCTGCCGGAGGGGCCTGATCCTCTGCTCGTGCCGTTCTCTCCGACACAGCGCCAGCTCGGGAGGTCCTCCGACCCTTCTTCCTCCCTGCCGTATTGTCCGCAGATCTAACCTGCCGCCGCCGACATCCCGGCGACCCTCAGGTATAAGTTCTTCGAAAGCGGCCTTGCTCTACTGCCTCAGCTCCCCACGTGTCTGCATGTGCATCTTTTTCTACTCCCATCAGCTCTTCCAAAGCCACCTAAATTTTTAGTATTATTAGAGGTAAAGCTACTTCATGCATTCAAATCTAGGGCTTTGTTCAAACAACGAAGAAAGGGGGGAAAGTTGTAGCATGAATCTAGGAATTGATTCAAAGAGGAAATAATATGGTGAAAGTAGTAGAGACCGGATACCCAACTGGTCTCTTGGTTGAAAAGGGAAATAATGGGAAAACGCAGTACAAACTAGATAAGGAACATATCTATTATTGGTTGAAAAAAGGATAGAAAGTGGCGGCTGGTGGACAAGTCAACAGAGTATGTCGAAGATTAGATTTGCTGCCATCACATAGTAAAAGGTCTCCAGGATTAGATTTGCTGCCCTCACATAGTAAAAGGTCTCAGGATTAGATTTGCTGCCCTCACATAGTAAAAGGTCTCAGGATTAGATTTTCTGCCCTCACATAGTAAAAGGTCTTCAGGATTAGATTTGCTGCCCTCACATAGTAAAAGGTCTCCAGGATTAGATTTGCTGCTCTCACATAGTAAAAGGTCTCCAGGATTAGATTTGCTGCCCTCACATAGTACAAGGTCTCCAGGATTAGGTTTGCTGCCCTCACATAGCATGAACAAACTCGGCATCACCACTTTATGCCTCCTTGTAGGTACATTGTACTGATACGTCCACTGTTGCATGTCCTTATACCAACCTTTTGCTGTTGTTCATGTAAGGGCGCATGTAAAATGAAGCGATCACACTATTACCTTAGGGACATGTCTAACCAATGTTATTGTTAATCTAATGCCTCCAGTGATAAGATGCAATTAAACTATGTTACAAATGGCACTCCTGCTGTTTCCCCCAGTATGATAAGTAAGTTGCTCCTTTACGCTGCTGAGTGTCCTGGTGTCCCCACGGTCCCATGCCCTTAAACCAACTCTTTAGCTGCTGTTGATTTATTGTGTCTGGTAAACAAGCAATGCCACCATTAAAGTAATCCCATATTTGAGGAATCTCATTGTTGATCGTAATGCTTCTGGTAACATTAAGCATTGCTGACGTTTTAAAATTTCTACTGTCCTTACGTGATTGCCATGAACATAATTAAGATGCTTCTTTTCATTTTGTATATGTTTCGTATATTCTTATTGACCAGCAACTGTTTACTTTCTATCTTTTTGTGCAGATAGGGATATCCATTTCACCTTGTTGCTATTGTGACCTTTTGGTGAACTGCACAAAATTCTTTTCTGGAATGAGTGTCTTTTGCAGTTCAACTAAAATGTCACGTGGGCAACATCTCTCAATTTTGGTGGAACTGCACAAAATGGTGATTGGAGTTTCCAAAATCTCCGTCAAGTTCTGCTGGTAATCTCGTGCAACATTTTATTTGCCTTTGCAAGATGGAGCCGTCACTGTCACCACAATGGCACTTTATTTTAGTGGAACTGCACAAAAGGATAAGAAAATTATAGTTGCACCTTACATGAGCCGGACAGCCAACCATAATGTTCCTCAATTTTAGTGCAACTACTAAAGAAGAACCTGCCAGCTCACAAGAGCAAGTACTTCTTGCTAGCTGAATGATGCAATCTTTGCTTCATTTCAGGTGAACTGTAGAAAAAAGTGCATGAATTGAATCATGGAACTCCAGGCAGACCTCATCCAAGTAGAGCTGGAGGTTGAGTTCAAGGAGGCCGCTATTAAAGCGAAATCATGCTCTCTTGTCTCCTTGTTTGTGCTGTGCAAACATGTTGTGCAAACAGGAATACTGAACTACAGATGTTGTGACGGTCAAGAGCATTCGCCAAGTTCTTCGATTGTATGACATGGCTAGCCAAGATGGATTTAATCCCGATATTCACTTTATCAAAAGGCTCTAATGGGTTGGTTCTGAATCTTGCAAGCTGGGAATCGGTGAGATATGTAGGCATCTTTGTTGTACTTATTATTTGAATCTTATTTGTTGGTTCTGAATCTTGCAAGCTGGGAATCAATGAGATGTGTAGGCATCTTTGTTGTACTTATCATTTGGATCTTATTTGTTGGTTCTGAATCTTGCAAGCTGGGAATCAATGAGATGTGTAGGCATCTTTGTTGTACTTATTATTTGGATCTTATTTGTTGGTTCTGAATCTTGCAAGCTGGGAAACACGGAATGATGATGCAGAGGACAACAACCATAACAAACAGTTCAAACTTGGTAGTATTATCTTTGTGAAAGTGCGACAAATGTGCTGATCGTGTGCGTCCTGAGAATAATAATTCTAATTGTTGTGCATGGTGATCCCGTGGCACTGATAGAACGAGCGAATGCATTGCTTGTTTTAAGTATAAATTTCTATTAAAGCTAATTAAATTTAAGTAAAGTGACCACTAACTCCTGTTATTACAGTACCAATACAGACCCGCTCGTGAACCGACGTGTGGCCGAGGGTGCATCTTCTGTCGGGCATGCAGCGGACGAGGGAGGGGTAGTAACTGTTGTTGCCTGTACACACTCAGCTTACTGTTCAATCCAGTTCCCCAAGAGCTGAAAAACAAACAGCCGCCGCCACCTACACACTCGTTCACTCGAAGAGACTCCAATGGCGATCCGAGGGGTGAGCCTGCTGGATATGGACTTCAGCAAGGAGTTCCCCTTTGAGTTCGCCGTTCAGTCCTATGGATGCACCAAGTTGAATGTGATGTACACCAACGATACGGACTCGGTGAAGCTCTGCCTCGCCTCAGTCCTATGGCTGCACCAGGTTTGGGAGCATTTGCCCGTTTCATCGGCAGCGCCGACTGCACCTTCGCTACAGTGGAGAGAAGGAAGAACGCGGCGATTCGGCCATCTGGTGCAACAAGCTTGTCGACATCCAGAAGCAATACAAGATCATCAGCAACGGGCAGGAGAAGGACTCCGTGGTTGACCTCGCTGAGACCATCATCGACCCCTGGTACGCCAACATGAAAGAAGATGACCTGAACACGTGGGAGGTACCTCTGAATCTAGCCTACGTAACCTACGCGGCCAAGGACACATACGCATGCTACGACATGTACAGGCAGATCTTGGACATGAGGGCGTGTCTGCTTCCTGTAACCGATGAGTACACGGACAACCGCAACGTCATGATCAAGCGTGCCAGGAAGGTCTAGATGTTGTACTTTATCTGTTTATAAGCACCTTTATCATCTGAGTATTTCATGCATTAGCCTATGTGTCGTAATTATCTGTTTTGTCCGAAATATTTCTTTTAAGAACCCATTAACTTTATTGCTTTTTTAGTGGCTATTTGCTTATGTATGTAAACTAGTTCACTTGTGCGTAAAAAAAACTAGTTCACCCGGCTGCTGTGCTTTGAATCTCCTTCCTCCCAACATATTCCCCTCCTCGGGTGGACCCAGCAGGTCTCTGAATTTTCTCCCATTTTCTTTTTTGATGTAAACTGAGTTTTCTCTCAGTACTTTCCCCTAGAACCAACTCAACTGTCCCACGTCTAGCCTAAAAAAAATAATACCCCACGTACTATTAACTCATCAAATTAAAATGATATTTTATTTCGTAAGTTGAAAGTTCTTACAAAATAATAATAATAATTGTTTATATATAACTTGGCAAGTTAACTCCTAGTGATTGCGTACATAAGCTTGCAAAGATTTTACTGACGTCCAATCATGTGTTTATGATTTTATAACATTTCTCCGTCTAGCCCAACATGATATTTTCACCCAGCCCAGCAAGTCCGTGGATTTCGAGAAAAATGCAAATGGGATTTAAATGGGCTGCATAGATGCTACATCATTGTCTCACCCAGCCCACCAAATGGACTAAAAAAACAAATGGACTGGCTGACATGTGGGCCAGTAGGTCGAAGCCTAAGAAGGCGTTGGATTTACATCCAACGCCTGGCATTCTTCTTCAATCTCTCATATTTTTGCTCCAGCCGCCCAAAGCAGCGCCGGTCGTGCCGCGTGCTCCTGCCTCTCGTGGCCGGCTGTGATGCCGCGGAGGCTCACCGCTCCCTACTACTCCCACCGCTGGCCCAGGGTATCCCTCTACTCACCCACACCCCCTGTTATTCTGCGGTGACGGCAGCCTCACACCGCAGCCGAACCAGTGAACCCTCGTACTCCTCTCCCCGTGGGCATCCACTACCGCGTCTTCCCCGGCTCCGCGTCGTCCCCTTCCTAGGCCTCGCTGTCGTCCACCGCCTTGGTGCTCTCGGCGCGGCATGGTCAATGTGGTCAACGACCGACTTCCATTGGAAGATTACTGTACGTGGAGAGGCTGACTGCTAGGTCCACGGCCACAACCCAATTTTTTTTGTGATTTGCCAAGTAAGTCGCTTTGTCAGGCCTGTTGGTCTGCAAATCCTTCAAGACGAGAGCTTCATTCAGTTGGCCGAGAAAATGGCCTATCAATAATGGGAAATGGGTTGTACATTTTTAAAACACATCAAACCGGCAATTAGTTTTAAATATCTTTTTTTCATTTTGAGATTTTAAATTACATTAATTTTTATGCGTGGAGAATTTGTTGGATTTTATATTGATACACATTTATTTTTAAAATCAGTCTGATTGTGAGTCAAAATTTCGGGATTAAAAACAGTTCGGACCGCACCGAAATATGCAAAATTTCATATAATTTTTTAACCGTGGCCACAATATGGGCTGTAATGCTAACAAATAGAATATGGGCTCCAAAAAAACCTTAAGAATTAGCAAATGTGCTGTAAATTATTAGAAATAATCGCAGATGGGTTGTATGCTGTTTTCCACAGATTTGAGGCTTTCCTAACAAAAGGTTGACGGACAAGCAGTGACTGTTGGATGTCCATCGAACGACCGTCGTGCTTCTTCAATCTCTGCTCTTCCTGCTCCAGCCGCTCAAACAAGCGCCGGCGGGACTGCCTGCTCCCTCCTCCCCACGGCCGGCCGTGCTGCCGTGCAGGCCTCATCGCCCCACCATACTCCCATCGCTGGCCTAGCCATCCCTCTACTCACCCGCACCTGCTGTTATTCTCCAGCGACGACAGACGAACCAGTAAACCCTCATACAGTCATACTCCCCTACGCGTGATTAACAGCTGCAGAGTCTTCCCTGCCTCTGTGTCGTTCCCTTCCTAGGCCTCACCGTCGTCCACCGTCCTGGTGCTCTCGGCGCGGCCTGGTCAACGTGGTCAACGACCGACATGCATCTGAAGTGGACTGTACGTGGAGAGGCCGACAGCTGGGTCCACGGCCGCACGCAAGGAAATGCCTCCTTATTACGCGCAAAATAATGATTCCTCCACCTGACATCAGGGACCCACCGAAAGGGCCTCTGTATTTCACGAAATAAACGTTACCGCCGCTGACAGCTCGGACCCACCAACTATATCTTCGCACGTAAGGAAGTGCACGTAAGGAAGTGCCTCCTTATTACGCACAAAAAAATGAATGCTCCCCCTGTTAGTTGAGACCTAGTATAGTGGCAGGCTGACTTGTGGGCCTACTAAGTTGACGGAGACAGAGGGCTTTGTCAACTTAGTCAATATGCACGATTCTAGCTCCAGTGACCATACGATGTCCATCCAACGGCCGTAGTGCTTCTTCAACCTCTGGTCTTCTTGCTCCAGCCGCCCAAACCAGCGCCGGCCGTGCCTCGTGCTCCTGCCTCCCGTGGCTGGCTGCGATGCGGCGGAGGCCTCACCGCCCCCTACTACTCCCACCGTTGGCCAGGCCATCCCTCTACTCACCCACACTCCCTGTTATTCTACGGCGACGACAGCCTCACACCGCAGCAAACTAGTGAACCCTCGTACTCCTCTACGCGTGGACATCCACTGCCGCGTCTTCCCCGGCTCCGCGTCGTCCCCTTCCTAGGCCTCACCGTCGTCCACCGCTCTGGTGCTCTCGGCGTGGCGTGGTCAACGTGGTCAAGGAACGGCTTCCATTGGACGTGGACTGTACGTGGAGAGGCTGACAGCTGGGTCCGCGGCCGCAACAAGGAAGTGCCTCCTTATTACGTGCAAAATAATTATTCCTCCACCTGACAGTGGGGACCCACCGGACGGGCCACCGTATTTCGCAAAAAAACGTTTGCCCCTGACTGCTGGGACCGACCAGCTACATCTTCGCACGCAAAGAAGTGCGTCCAGGCAAAAAAAAATGATTCGCCCTCCTGACTGCTGGGACCCACCAGCTACATCTTCGCAGGCAAGGAAGTGCCTGACAGTCAGGACCCACCTAGTCGAAGCGTACGTAGCGTTGTCATTCTGGTCGCGAACGTGTACGTACATATATACTGGTGGATGTAAAGGCGCGCACGTGTCATAGTAGAGGCGCGTACGTGTCGTAGTAGAGGCGCACACGTAGCATGTACATGTACGTACAATGGCCAGGGTGCAAGAAAGAAAATACGGCCACATATGTGTACATACGGGCAGGGTCTCGAACGCCTACTCGCGCATACGTACGGCCAGGGCTCGTGTACATGGCTGGGTCGGGATGGAGAAACAACGTCATCGTCGTGTTCATGGGGAGGCAACGGAATGCGTCGTGTTCATGGGGAGGCAACAAAATGGGTCGTGTTCATCGGGAGGCAACGGAACGCGTGGGAGCCAACCGATTGGGTCGAAACAGAATGCGTGTCATGTTCATTGGGAGGGCTTGGACGGAACAAGCGATGGAAACGAGGCCTAGCGTACCGCACAACAGAGGAAACGGACCTCCTATGTTCGGAATGGGGTCCTGTTGATCGGGAGGGGTCTGGCGTATCGCAAAACGGAGGAAACGGACCTCCTATGGTCGAAACGGGGGTCCTGTTGATCGGGAGGGGTGTGGCGTACCGCAAAACGGAGGAAACGGACCTCCTACGGTCGAAACAGGGGTCCTGTTGATCGGGAGGGGTGGGGCGTACCGCAAAACGGACGAAACGGACTTGTGTTGGAGCGCTACGGTCGAAACGGGGGTCCTGTTCATTGGGAGGGGTGTGGCGTACCGCAAAACGGGACTCCACGGGATACTGTTCATCTCCACCGTCGACCTCCTCCAGCCTCCACGGGCTACCGTCGACCTCCTCCAGCCTCCACGGGCTCCTGTTCATCCAGCCTTCACCGCGCGCTACTCCACCGGCTACTGTTCAACCACCCCTCCACCGTCTACTATTCATCCAGCCCTCCACACCACAGGGTCCTGTTCAACAACCCCTCCACGGGCACCCCTCCATCGTCTACTGTTCATCCTGCCCTCCACACCACGGGGTCCTATTCATCCACCCCTCCACGGGCACCCCTCCACCGTCTACTGTTCATCCATCCCTCCACCACACCACGGGGTCCTGTTCATCCAGAGGCAATGCCACCGCTCACTGTTCATCCAAACCCCCCCGCAATGCTCACTGTTCATGCTAGAGGCAGCATCGATCGGCTTCAGTTAGCAGCAGTAGCGAAGGAATCGCTCGATCGGGTTCAGTTAACAGCCATCGATCGATCGCTCGGGTTCAGTAACGCGTAGCCTGCAGTGCAATCGCTCGGGTTCAGTTAGAGCCCAACGCCTTGCTCGGGTTCGGTTAGAGCCAATGCCTCGCACACACGCATGTACGTGTACGAGACAAATGCACATCTCTCGGCCCCCGACCTCCCATCGTAACCGGGAACTCCTTGAAGTTTTCCTCCCCCTCGCTTCTACCATGGTTTTTTCCATCATGGACGGCCCAAAGAATGTCATACAGCTGCGTCTCCGGCCCGCCTAGGACGAAAAGCCCATTTTCTGTCATGATTTTTTGTCATAGAAGTAGGAGCCCACCACATCTATGATCATACCATGTTTTGTCACAATTATCGTCATATGTATGACAGAAAAAATATTCATTCGGCTCAAAATGTCATGGATGTGTCTTTTTTTTGTAGTGACCGGAGAGGCACATCCTAAACTTTATGATGCTGTCATGGAGCTCCCTGGTTTTACCGAGGATGATCTGTTAATTGTCTTGGACTATCTCAATGAGAATGCCAACAGGGCTAGGAGCCACTCATTCGTGCAGATGTCGGAGACTCGTCGCACTCATTGGGTCATGCACCACCTCTCCAAGGTCAACGGTGGAGTGCCCACGCCCAAGCAAGGACTGCCCAAGGATGGAATGCCTGTCACCAACGATGAAGTGCCCAAGGGTGGAGTGTGAGCAAATATGTGCCACTTCAACGAAGCTGGCCATATTTTATTGTACTTGGTCAGAAAAACTATCCCCGTATATATGTGATGTAAAGACAATATAGATTGTGGCTATCTAATATGTAAACTCTGGACTGTAATATGAACCATATGGATTTGTGGCTATCTAATATGTGAACTCTAGTACATCTTGATTTATGTGCTATTTATGTGTTGGACCGGAAAAGAAGGATTCTCTAGTTATGAGTGAAGTGGGGTGTCAACCAGGTCCTCGAACTATGAAAATCGACATGTGGGTCCTCGAACTATTGTAAGTGTCTCAGTCACGTCCAAAACCTGCCCGACACAGTCTGACCTGCCGTTGACTATTACCACGTCGGACAGGGGTAACAGAGGTGGATGGATATTTACAAAAAAACACCTCGAATTGTTTCAGATCTCCATTCCCCAGTCCTTGCCTCTTCTTCTCCTTCTCTCCCGATCCCTCTCACGGCGATTTGGGGGCGGCGGCGCCCTCGCGATTTGGTGTGGCCGCACGGAGACGGCGGCGCCTGCCTAGGCGTCGGTGGCTCCGGTACGGCGGCTCCCTGGAGATCCTCCTCCACAGTACGGTATGTTCCTCTCTGTCCCCCCAATCGATTTGTGACTAGGGTTAGGATTTGATCCGAATTGGTTAGGGTTAGGTTTGTGTGCAGCTTCCTGATGCTCGATTCCCTCTCTTTGCACGTAGGACCGAATGACGACCTCTTTTCAATAGAGATTCATCACAGTGGGTTCTTTTGTGGTGACGGCCCAAACAAGACATATGTAGATGAGCGTATTGACACATTTGATTGTTGTGAAGTGGACACATGGTCTCTGCTTTGGATAGAAGATTTTGTTAGGCAGTGTGGCTATGCAGATGTCACAAGGTTGGAAGTGTATTGGTTGCTGCCAGGGAAATCATTGTTTGATGGTCTGCGAGTGCTCGGGTGTGATGCTGACACAAATTATATGATGTCTGTGGTCAGCAAGATCAAAACTTTTGAGCTATATGTGAATGATAAAGATCTGGAGAGATCAATCTTCAGTGATAATGACATTCCAATGACTGGAGGCCCTGAGCTGCCTAAGGTTTTTACTCCTACAAAGAGAAAGCCACTGGATATTCCACCCTTCTATGATAATGTCATCAGCCCCAAACAGAGAGCAAAACTTCAGAGAAATTTTGACAGGAGAGAGGCTGAGGCATGGAACAGTAATGCAGGGCATCAGTTCACATATGAGAGGAGAAGCAATAGGAGGAGGGCTCAGTTTGAACCAGAAGTTGAAGAGGACAGTTCTGGGGGTGAAGACAGTAGTAGTGGATCAGATTTTGTGGACTCCGATAATGAGTTCGATAAAGATGATGACAACCTATATGAGAAGTATGTTGATGCAGATGCAGAGGAGGATGAGCAGAGCAAGGACAAGGACAAGGATATTGGAAGCTCAAAGGAAAAGGGAAATGCAAGTAAGGGCAAGAATTTGGTGGAAGAAGAGGAGGAGCTGGACCTCCCAGATTCAGATGAAGAAGGAGGTGAGAACAGTTTGAAGTTCAAAAGTTTTAGGCCTGAAGACATGAAAAATCCTGTGTTCAAAGTTGGAATGGTCTTTTCATCAATTGTAGAGGTTAGGACAGCTTTGGCAGAGTATGCTGTTAAGAACAGGGTAGCTATAAAGACACCAAAAAACGACAAAATTAGAGTGAAAGCTCATTGTGTCCCAGGTTGCCCCTGGGAGTTCTTTGCCTCAAAGGACAGCAAAACAAAGTGCATAATGCTGAAAAAATACATAGATGAGCACACTTGCAGTAGGGAGTGGGAGGTGAAGCAATTCACTGCTAGTTACATAGCAAAGAAGTATGTTGAGAAGGTGAGGACAGATGAATCAATTTCATTGAGAACCTTGGGAAGTAATGTGCAAGAGGATTACAATATGGCAGCCGCCAAGAGCAAGCTTGCTAGAGCAAAGAGAGAAGCAATCAGAAAGATTAGAGGAGATGAGCAAAAACAGTACAATATGTTGTGGGATTTTGCAGAAGAGCTGAGAACACAAAATCCTGGTAGCACATTCTATTTGAAACTGAAAAATGGTGTTCTTTTTGACAAATTGTACATGTCTATAGATGCATGTAAGTGGGGTTTTCTGCAAGGATGTAGGCCAGTAATTTGTCTGGATGGTTGCCACCTTAAGACAAAGCATGGAGGAATACTTCTAACAGCCATAGGAGTTGATCCCAATGACTGCATCATTCCAATAGCCATTGCAGTAGTTGAGGTTGAAAACACCATCACCTGGACATGGTTTCTCAAGACCTTGAAAGAGGATCTGTTAATTCAGAACACTAAACCATGGACAATCATGAGTGATAGGCAGAAAGGCTTGATTAATGCTGTGGACGATATGTTCCCTGATTCAGAGCATAGGATTTGTGTACGACACTTATACCAGAACTTCCATGCCAATTGGAAGGGTGAAACATTGAAGAACCAGTTGTGGGCAATAGCAAGAAGCAACAATATGGCTACATGGAAAAAGAACATGGAGAAGATGAAGGAGATGAATCTAGAAGCATGGGCATATTTGGATGGCCTTGCCCCTAACACATGGTGTAGAGCATTTTTTGAAGAATTACCTAAGTGTGATCTACTCCTCAACAACAGTTGTGAGGTCTTCAACAAATGGATACTTGATGCAAGGGAGTTACCAATTCTGAGCATGTTGAGGAAGATCAAGGCGCAGTTGATGACAATATGGTATACAAATAGAAAGCAATGTGAGGATGACTGGTCTCAACTACCATTATGCCCAAAGATCAAGAAAAAACTTGACAAAAACATTGAATGGGCAAAAAGTTGCCATGAATGTCCTACTGGCAAAGGCGTGTTCAAGGTAATGAGCCGTGAAAATGAATATGTTGTTGATATTCTCAAGAACAAATGTAGTTGCAGAAGGTGGCAGCTGACAGGGATTCCTTGTAGCCATAGTATTGCTTGTTTGAGGTTTGAGAGAATTAAACCAGAGGACAAAGTGGCTGCTTGCTATAGTATTGAGGCATACAGGCTGGCATATGGACATGTCATCATGCCTTGCAGAGATCCAGCTGAGTGGCAGAAAACAAATGGTCCTCCGGTAGAACCTCCAAAGTATGAGAAGAAGGCAGGCAGGAAAAAGAAGAAGAGAATAGTTCACCCTTCAGAGAAGGATGAAGGCACTAGGTTTAGCAAGCATGGAGTAATAATGCATTGCAGTGTCTGCAACTCCACAGAACACAATAGAAGAAAATGCACCGTACTACATCCATCTGATAGAGTGCCTGCACTAGAAAAACTACCTGTGAGAAGAAATTTGCTTCAAGCACCTACTGCACAGGACTCCCAATGGACTGAGATGACCATCACACAGGTACTGAACTAACCATGCTTGAATGCCTACTTGTAGTGTATCCAAATGCAATGAATTGACATGGTTTTACATTTGAAATTAGATACCTGGTGAGGATAGTTCACACACATGTTCTGTGCTGTCAACATTATTCCAAGAGGTTAGCATTTATTCCAAAGAAATGTTGTTTACATATTTATCTGTCCGGAAATACTTGTCGCTCAAACGGATGTATCCGTGGTGTCAATTGTGTAGGTTGAAGCATCTCAAGTAACACCTGATGCACCACCAGGACCACTTCCTGAGTGCTCTTTCATTGCATCGAGGAGAGATGAGCTGCCAGTGCCCAGGGCACAACCAGTACACAATTTTTGAAGAAAAAGCTACAAACTAAGAAGAAAAAGACAACTCCTAAAGCAGCTGTTAGGCAAGCCTTTGTGCCTCCTAGAGCAGCCACTCAAGCCTCCCAAACAGATGCTGCTGTTGGTGTAACTGAAGCAGCAAAACAGGCCAGAAGAACAAAGGCAAAGAAAATGCCTAAAGATTAATGCATAGAGAGAAAAGCTCCTTGAGGTGTTGAAGGAAACCTGAGCTCATGCCCATGTCTTGGCTGTAGGTTTTGATCCACACCTTGTAATAGCGTATGGAGTGCATATGTGTCTTTTGTGAACAACCTGTTATGATAGATGCTACTGTCCCTCTCTTTTGGATGCACTCCTCTTTTGTGACAAAACTTGTTATGCATTCAGCTAATTAATGATGACTGATTTCATGCCAATTATGTATGTCTTTTGTGAACAACCTGTTATGATAGTGCTTGTTAAAAATGTGATGAAATGCTTGCCAAAATTTGTCATGCTTACACATTCTGGGAATATTGCAAAGCACATTCTGGAAATATTTCATCATGTCATCGCTACATGCACCATACATTGTTCACTGACAATGTTTCTTGCACATTTGGCAACTAAAAACACATTTCAGCTCCTACTTCATTACAACAGCATACAAGTTCACGGCGAGAATCATGGTACAAACAAGCAGAATCTTCCAACCTATGCCTACAACAAGATCCAACTGAAGCTTGATATCTTGAGCAATCTGGCTCATCTGATTTCCAGGAATGTTGCTAATCTTCTTGACCACACTTTCTGCCCTGCTATCTTTCTCTATGAAACTAGCACGAATGTTTGGCTTCGTTCCTTTGGTTGTCATCTCCCTGTCCAGATAGGGCTTCAATGTACTCCACCTCCTCTTCAGGAATATTATAACCATGGCACAAAACAAGATGCAAATATTCATCTATCCAGTGATAGCAGTCACAAGATCCATGTGACCCTCTCTGCCAAAACAAAAAAAGCAAAAAAAAATCAAGCAAACAAAGAGCAGAAATTTTGATAAATCTTATTGATTCGAATGTGAAGACTAACTCAAACAACGAAAGTGACCTTGTGATTAGGGCATTTGAAGAAAACCCGTCCTGGATTCCTCTCGGATTTGGAAACCAGACGAATCACTTGCCTCCAGCCGCACGTGCAGCACTTAAGTAGAGGGAGAGATGCACCAGCCTCAGGGTTCAGAGGAAGGCGGCCAGGAAGAGCTCGCAGACGCGCTCCAGCTCCGGACCATGGCGCCGCCGCCCCCAAATCGCCGTGAGAGAGACCGGGAGAGAAGGAGAAGAAGAGGCAAGGACTGGGGAATGGAGATCTGAAACAATTCGAGGTGTTTTTTGTAAATATCCATCCACCTCCGTTACCCCTGTCCGACGTGGTAACAGTCAACGGCAGGTCAGACTGTGTCGGGCAGGTTTTGGACGTGACTGAGACACTTACAATAGTTCGAGGACCCACATGTCGATTTTCATAGTTCGAGGACCTGGTTGACACCCCTCGAATAGTTTAGGGACCTACAATGCACTTCACTCTCACCATAAATTGCTTATATGTGTATATAAATTGCTTGTGTACTTATACAAAGAACAAAGATGGTGCTGAAATTTTGTTTTTTCTTACTTCAATCATCTTAGTCATTTTGAAGACGTATGAACATATATTCTATTATTACTTCAATCAACAAAGATATCTAATTTGGAGTGCATATTACCAAAATTATATTCTGATTATTTTACATACATGATCAATCACCCTTGAGTTAAATTCCACATCATACAACCTACCAAACAACATATGTTGTATGTTGCATCTCTCATACAACCTCAGATACAACACACCAAACAAAATCTGAGCTGAGCCTGGCTCATCTCATGCAGTACACCAAACACACATTTTAACTCAGTTTTGCATGAGGTCAACCAGGCTAGCCCCAACCAAGCTCCTTCATGCAATGCATGATAGATGCACCCAGGCAACCAAACACGCCCTTGATGCCTCCGCCATCGTAGACTTGGGGACCAAGATGATCCTAGGGGTGCTCGTGGAACACTCGGGACCTCTCTCTTATCTCCTTAATGGGCTTAATGCCCCCCGGTCAACTTGGTTGAGGGGCTCCCCTAGGGAGGCCACCCCCTATGTGTGTCATGATTACCTGTATCTGTGTTGCTATTTCCCTGAAGAGGAGAGGATGATGCAACTGATACGTATCCAACGTATCTATAATTTTTGATTGCTCCATGCTATATTATCTACTGTTTTGGACATTATTGGGCTTTATTATCCACTTTTATATTATTTTTGGGACTAACCTACTAACCAGAGGCCCATCCCAGAATTGTTATTTTTTGCCTGTTTTAGGGTTTCGAAGAAAAGGAAAATCAAACGGAGTCCAAACGGAATGAAACCTTCGGAAACGTGATTTTCTCATCAGATAAAATCCAGGAGACTTGGACCCCGTCAAGAAAGCCACGAGGCGGTCACGAGGGTGGAGGGCGCGCCCCCCTAGGGCACGCCCCCTGCCTCGTGGGCCCCGTGAAGCTCCACCGACGTACTTCTTCCTCCTATATGTATCCATGTACCCCAAAACGATCAGATACGGAGCCAAAAACCTAATTCCACCGCCGCAACTTTCTGTATCCACGAGATCCCATCTTGGGGCCTGTTCTGGAGCTCCGCCGGAGGGGGCATCGATCACGGAGGGCTTTTACATCATCATCCAAGCCCCTCCAATGAAGTGTGAGTAGTTTACTTCAGACCTACGGGTCCATAGCTAGTAGCTAGATGGCTTCTTCTCTCTTTTTGGATCTCAATACAATGTTCCCCCCCTCTCTTGTGGAGATCTATTCGATGTAATCTTCTTTTTGCGGTGTGTTTGTTGAGACCGATGAATTGTGTGTTTATGATCAAGTCTATCTATGAATAATATTTGAATCTTCTCTGAATTCTTTTATGTATGATTGGTTGTCTTTGCAAGTCTCTTCGAATTATCAGTTTGGTTTGGCCTACTAGATTGGTTGTTCTTGCCATTGGAGAAGTGCTTAGCTTTGGGTTCGATCTTGTGGTATCCTTTCCCAGTGACAGAAGGGGCAGCAAGGCACGTATTTTAGCGTTGCCATCGAGGATAACAAAATGGGTTTTTTATCATATTGCATGAAACTATCCCTCTACATCATGTCATCTTGCTTAAGGCGTTACTCTGTTTTTAACTTAATACTCTAGATGCATGCTGGATAGCGGTCAATGAGTGGAGTAATAGTAGTAGATGCAGAATCGTTTCAGTCTACTTGTCTCGGACGTGATGCCTATATACATGATCATACCTAGATATTCTCATAACTATGCTCAATTCTGTCAATTGCTCAACAGTAATTTGTTCACCCACCGTAGAATACTTATGCTCTTGAGAGAAGCCACTAGTGAAACCTATGGCCCCCGGGTCTCTTTCTCATCATATCAATCTCCATCACTTTATTATTGCTTTGCTTTTACTTTGCTTTTACTTTTTACTTTGCATCTCTATACCAAAAATACCAAAAATATTATTTATCATCTCTATCAGATCTCACTTTCGTAAGTGACAGTGAAGGGATTGACAACCCCTAAGCGCGTTGGTTGCGTTGAGCTATTGTTTTTGTGTAGGTACGAGGGACTTGTGCGTAGCCTCCTACTGGATTGATACCTTGGTTCTCAAAAACTGAGGGAAATACTTATGCTACTTTGCTGCATCATCCTCTCCTCTTCGGGGAAATCCAACGCAGTGCTCAAGAGGTAGCAAGAAGAATTTCTGGCGCCGTTGCCAGGGAGTCTGCGCAAAAGTCAACATACCAAGTACCCATCACAATCCCTATCTCCCGCATTACATTATTTGCCATTTGCCTCTCATTTTCCTCTCCCCCCAATTCACCCTTGCCGTTTTATTCGCCCTCTCTCTCTCTCTATCCTCCTTCTCTATTTGCCTCTTTTGCTTGTGTGTTAGTTTGCTTGTTTGTCGCGATGGCTCAAGATAATACTAAATTGTGTGACTTCACCAATACCAACAACAATGATTTCCTTAGCACTCTGATTGCTCCTCTTACCGATGCTGAATCTTGTGAAATTAATACTGCTTTGCTGAATCTTGTCATGAAAGATCCGTTCTCCGACCTTCCTAGTGAAGATGCCGCTACCCATCTTAATAGCTTCGTTGATTTGTGTGACATGCAAAAGAAGAAAGATGTCGATAATGATATTGTTAAATTGAAGCTATTTCCTTTTTCACTTAGAGATCGTGCTAAAGCTTGGTTTTCGTCTTTGTCTAAAAATAGTATTGATTCATGGAACAAGTGCAAAGATGCTTTTATCTCTAAGTATTTTCCTCCCGCTAAGATCATCTCTCTTAGAAACGATATTATGAATTTTAAGCAACTTGATCATGAACATGTTGCACAAGCTTGGGAGCGAATGAAATTAATGATACGTAATTGCCCTACTCATGGTTTGAACTTGTGGATGATTATACAAAAATTTTATGCCGGATTAAATTTTGCTTCTAGAAATCTTTTAGATTCGGCCGCGGGAGGCACTTTTATGGAAATCACTTTAGGAGAAGCTACTAAAATCCTAGATAATATTATGGTTAATTATTCTCAATGGCATACTGAAAGATCTACTAAAAAGGTGCATGCGATAGAAGAAATTAATGTTTTGAGTGGAAAGATGGATGGACTTATGAAATTATTTGCTAATAAGAGTATTTCTTCTGATCCTAATGATGTGCCCTTATCTACTCTGATTGAGAATAATAATGAATCTATGGATGTGAATTTTGTTGGTAGGAACAATTTTGGTAACAACGCGTATAGAGGAAATTTCAATCCTAAGCCTTATCCTAGTAAGCCCTCTAATAATTATGGTAATTCCTACAACAATTCTTATGGAAATTATAATAAGATGCCCTCTGATTTTGAATCTAATATTAAATAATTTATTTCTTCTCAAAAGAATTTTAATGCTATGATTTCAGAAAAATTGCTTAAGATTGATGATTTGGCTACGAACGTTGATAGAATTGCTCTTGATGTTGATTCTTTGAAACTTAGATCTATTCCACCTAACCATGATATCAATGAGTCTCTCAAAGCCATGAGAATTTCCATTGACGAGTGCAAAGAAAGAACCGCCAGGATGCGTGCTAACAAAGATGCCTTTATAAAAGCGTGTTCTTCTAGTTCCTATGAAAATAATGATGAAGATCTAAAAGTTATTGATGTGTCCCCTATTAAATCTTTGTTTTGCAATATGAATCTTGATAATGATGGGACTGAATATGATCCACCTTTACCTAGAAGGCATTCTAAGAATTCGGAATTTGTTGATCTTGATCTAAATTTGATAAAGTGGGATTGAAGAAATTAAAACCCTAGATGTTGCTAAACCCACTATTATGGATTTCAAGGAATTTAATTATTAAAATTTCTCTTTTATTGATTGTATTTCCTTGTTTCAATCCATGCTAAATTCTCCTCACGCTTATAGTCAAAATAAAGCGTTTACTAAACATATCGTTGATGCTTTGATGCAATCTTATGAAGAAAAACTTGAATTGGAAGTTTCTATCCCTAGAAAAATTTATGATGAGTGGGAACCTACTATTAAAATTAAAATTAAAAATTATGAGTTTTATGCTTTGTGTGATTTGGGTGCTAGTTACTCTACTATTCCCAAAGCTTTGTGTGATTTGCTATATTTCCGTGATTTTGATGATTGCTCTCTAAACTTGCATCTTGCGGATTCCACTATTAAGAAACCTATGGGAAGAATTAATGATGTTCTTATTGTTGCAAATAGGAATTATGTGCCCATAGATTTTATCATTCTTGATATAGATTGCAATCCTTCTTGCCCTATTATTCTCGGTAGACCTTTCCTTAGAACGGTTGGTGCAATTGTTGATATGAAGGAAGGGAATATTAGATTCCAATTTCCATTAAAAAATGGCATGAAACACTTCACTAGAAAGAAAATAAAATTACCATATGAATCTATTATGAGAGCCACTTATGGATTGCCTACCAAAGATGGCAATACCTTGATCTATTCTTGCTTGTTATGCCTAGCTAGGGGCGTTAAACGATAGCGCTTATTGGGAGGCAACCCAATTTTATTTTTATTCCTTGATTTTTACTCCTGTTAAGTAATAAATAATTTATTTATCCTCTGTTTTAGTTGTGTTTTTTGTGTTTAATTAGTGTTTGGGCCAAGTACAACCGTTGGGAAGACTTGGGGAAAATCTTGTTGAACTTGCTGTAAAAAACAGAAACTTTAGCGCTCACGAGAACTGCTGTCATTTTTATTTGGAGAGTGGTATTTAGTTAATTATTTTTGAATATGATTAATAGATAAATTACGCACGTCCAGCAATTTATATTAGAATTTTTGGGGTTCCATATCTTGCTCTAGCTACAGATTACTACAGACTGTTCTGTTTTTAACAGATTCTGTTTTTCGTGTGTTGTTTGCTTATTTTGATGAATCTATGTCTACTAAAATAGTTTATAATCCATAGAGAAGTTGGAATACATTAGTTATAACACCCATATAAATAAAGAATGAGTTCATTATAGTACCTTGAAGTGGTCTTTTATTTTCTTTCGCTAACGGAGCTCACAAGATTTTCTACTTTAAGTTTTGTGTTGTGAAGTTTTCAAGTTTTGGGTAAATATTTGATGGACTATGGAACAAGGAGTGGAAAGAGCTAAGATTGGGTATGCCCATGGCACCCCCAAGATAATCTAAGGACACCTAAATGCCAAAGCTTGGGGATGCCCCAGAAGGCATCCCCTCTTTCGTCTACTTCTATCGGCAACTTTACTTGGAGCTATATTTTTATTCACCACATGATATGTGTTTTGCTTGGAGCGTCTTTTATGATTTGAGTCTTTGCTTATTAGTTTACCAAAATCATCCTTGTGTACACACCTTTTAAGAGAGCCATACATAATTTGGAATTTGATAGAATACTCTATGTGCTTCACTTATATCTCTTGAGTTATATAATTTTGCTCTAGTGCTTCACTTATATCTTTTAGAGCACGGTGGTGGATTTGTTTTATAGAAACTATTGATCTCTCATGCTTCACTTAGATTATTTTGAGAGTCTTAATAGCATGGTAATTTTCTTAATAATAATATGCTTGGTATTCAAGATTTGTAAAACTTTCTTTTGAGTGCGTTGAATACTAAGAAAAAAATTGATGCTTGATAATTGTTTTGAGATATGAGGATGGTGATATTAGAGTCATGCTAGTGGAGTAGTTGTGAATTTGAGAAATGCTTGTGTTAAAGTTTGTGATTCCCGTAGCATGCACGTATGGTGAACCGTTATGTGATGAAGTCGGAGCATGATTTATTTATTGATTGTCTTCCTTATGAGTGGCGGTCGGGGACGAGCGATGGTCTTTTCCTACCAATATATCCCCCTAGGAGCATGCGCGTAATACTTTGCTTTGATAACTTCTAGATTTTTGCAATAAGTATATGAGTTCTTTATGACTAATGTTGAGTCCATGGATTATACGCACTCTCACCCTTCCACCTTTGCTAGCCTCTCTAATACCGCGCACTTTTCGTCGGTATCATACACCCTCCAAATACCTTCCTCAAAACAGCCACCATACCTACCTATCATGGCATTTCCATAGCCACTCCGAGATATATTGCCATGCAACTTTACACCGTTCCGTTCATTATGAAACGATCCATCATTGTCATATTGCTAGCATGATCATGTAGTTGACATCGTATTTGTGGCAAAGCCACCGTTCATAATTCTTTCATACATGTCACTCTTGATTCATTGCATATCACGGCACACCGCCGGAGGCATTCATATAGAGTCATATTTTTTTCTAAGTATTGAGTTGTAAGAAAAATAAAAAGTGTGATGATCATCCTTTCTAGAGCATTGTCCCAAGTGAGGATAGGATGATGGAGACTATGATTCCCCCACAAGTCGGGACGAGACTCCGGACGAAAAAAGAGGCCATAAAAAAAGAGAAGGCCCAAACAAACAAAAAAATGAGAGAAAAAGAGAGAAGGGACAATGTTACTATCCTTTTACCACACTTGTGCTTCAAAGTAGCACCGTGATCTTCATGATAGAGAGTCTCTCATTCTGTCACTTTCATATACTAGTGGGACTTTTTCATTATAGAACTTGGCTTGTATATTACAATGATGGGCTTCCTCAAAATGCCTTAGGTCTTCGTGAGCAAGCGAGTTGGATGCACACCCACTTAGTTTCTTTTGTTGAGCTTTCATATACTTATAGCTCTAGTGCATCCGTTGCATGGCAATCCCTACTCACTCACATTGATATCTATTGATGGGCATCTCCATAGCCCGTTGATATGCCTAGTTGATGTGAGACTATCTTCTCCCTTTTTGTCTTCTCCACAACCACCATTCTATTCCACATATAGTGCTATATCCATGGCTCACGCTCATGTATTGCGTGAAGATCGAAAAAGTTTTGAAAATGTCAAAAGTATGAAACAATTGCTTGGCTTGTCATCCGGGTTGTGCATGATTTAAATACTTTGTGTGGTGAAGACAGAGCATAGCCATACTATATGATTTTGTAGGGATAACTTTCTTTGGCTATGTTATTTTAAGAAGACGTAATTGCTTTGTTAGTATGCTTGAAGTATTATTATTTTTATGTCAACATGAACTTTTGTCTTGAATGTATTGAATCTGAATATTCATACCACAATTAAGAAGATTTACATTGAAATTATGCCAAGTAGCACTCCGCATCAAAAATTCTGTTTTTATCATTTACCTACTCGAGGACGAGCAGGAATTAAGCTTGGGGATGCTTGATACGTCTCCAACGTATCTATAATTTTTGATTGCTCCATGCTATATTATCTGCTGTTTTGGACATTATTGGGCTTTATTATCCACTTTTATATTATTTTTGGGACTAACCTATTAACCGGAGGCCTAGCCCAGAATTGCAGTTTTTTGCCTGTTTTAGGGTTTCGAAGAAAAGGAATATCAAATGGAGTCCAAATGGAATTAAACCTTCGGAAACGTGATTTTCTCATCAGATAAGATCCAGGAGACTTGGACCCTCCGTCAAGAAAGCCACTAGGCGGTCACGAGGGTGGAGGGCGCACCCCCCTAGGGCGCGCCCCCTGCCTCGTGGGCCCCTCGAAGCTCCACCGACGTACTTATTCCTCCTATATATACACATACCCCCAAACGATCAGATACGGTGCCAAAAACCTAATTCCACCGCCGCAACTTTCTGTATCCACGAGATCCCATCTTGGGGCCTGTTCCGGAGCTCCGCCGAAGGGGGCATCGATCACGGAGGGCTTTTACATCATCATCCAAGCCCCTCCGATGAAGTGTGAGTAGTTTACTTCAGACCTACGGTCCATAGCTAGTAGCTATATGGCTTCTTCTCTCCTTTTGGATCTCAATACAATGTTCTCCCCCTCTCTCGTGGAGATATATTCGATGTAATCTTGTTTTTGCGGTGTGTTTGTTGAGACCGATGAATTGTGGGTTTATGATCAAGTCTATATATGAATAATATTTGAATCTTCTCGGAATTCTTTTATGTATGATTGGTTATCTTTGCAAGTCTCTTCGAATTATCAGTTTGGTTTGGCCTACTAGATTGGTTGTTCTTGCCATGGGAGAAGTGCTTAGCTTTGGGTTCGATCTTGCGGTGTCCTTTCCCAGTGACAGAAGGGGCAGCAAGGCACATATTGTATTGTTGCCATCGAGGATAACAAGATGGGGTTTTTATCATATTGCATGGAACTATCCCTCTACATCATGTCATCTTGCTTAAGGCGTTACTCTGTTTTTAACTTAATACTCTAGATGCATGCTGGATAGCGGTTGATGAGTGGAGTAATACTAGTAGATGCAGAATCGTTTCGGTCTCCTTGTCTCGGACGTGACGCCTATATACATGATCATACCTAGATATTCTCAGAACTATGCTCAATTCTGTCAATTGCTCAACAATAATTTGTTCACCCACCGTAGAATACTTATGCTCTTGAGAGAAGCCACTAGTGAAACCTATGGCCCCCGGGT
The DNA here is from genome assembly GCF_003073215.2 of Triticum urartu. Classification (NCBI taxonomy): domain Eukaryota; kingdom Viridiplantae; phylum Streptophyta; class Magnoliopsida; order Poales; family Poaceae; genus Triticum; species Triticum urartu. The sequence continues at coordinate 43,204,437 of NC_053022.1, forward strand.
CTCTTTCTCATCATATCAATCTCCATCACTTTATTATTGCTTTGCTTTTACTTTTTAACTTTGCATCTCTATACCAAAAATACCAAAAATATTATTTATCATCTCTATCAGATCTCACTTTCGTAAGTGACCGTGAAGGGATTGACAACCCCTAAGCGCATTGGTTGCGTTGAGCTATTGTTTTTTTGTAGGTACGAGGGACTCGTGCGTAGCCTCCTACTGGATTGATACCTTGGTTCTGAAAAACTGAGGGAAATACTCACGCTACTTTGCTGCATCATCCTCTCCTCTTCGGGGAAATCCAACGCAGTGCTCAAGAGGTAGCAGCAACATAGCAACAATAATTATTTCCCTCAGTTATGAAACCAAGGTTATCAATCTAGTAGGAGAACCAAGCAACACTATGTAAACGCTACCTGCACACAAATAACAAAACTTGCAACCCAATGGGTAAGAGGGGTTGTCAGTCCCTCCTCGGTATTGAGATAGATTAAATTGTATGAGATTGGACAAATAGATCTAGCAAAAACATAAAATAAAGTAAGTAAATAAAAAGTGCAGCAAGGTATTTTTGGATTAGTAGATCTGAAAATAATATGATAGGAAATAGACCTGGGTCGTAGATTTCATAAGAGGCTTATCAGCTACGGGGTTCTCAGCTCCTTTTTATCAGTGATATGCAAAAAAATTCTTGTAGAAAGAGAACCCATCGAATAAGTCTAGGTTTAGCATCTTTATTTTACATAAGATATTTAATAGCAGCATGGTTGGTGTGAACAATTACTTTTGAATCAACAATGTAAGATCTAAATTTATCACAAGCAAATAGCACTGCTAGAAATTATTTTTCAGTAGTAGCATAATTTTATTGTGCGTTGTCTAGATTTTTACTAGCGTAATAAATGACATTCAATTTCTTATCAACTCTTTGTCGTAGAATAGCACCAACAACATAATCACTAGCATCACACATAATTTCAAAAGGCAAGTTCCAATCAGGTGGTTGAACAATATGTGCAGAAATTAAGGCTTTATTGAGTGTTCCAAAGGCTTCAAAACAATTATCATCAAAAACAAAAGGGACATCCTTTTGCAAAAGGTTTGTGAGAGGCCTATAAATTTTAGAGAAGTCTTTGATAAATCTCCTATAGAAACCAGCATGACCTAGGAAACTACAAATACCTTTAATGTCTTTATGACATGGCATTTTCTCAATTGCATCAACCTTAGCTTTGTCCACTTCATTACCCTTTTCAGAAAATTTATGACCCAAGACAATACCTTCATTAACCATAAAGTGTCACTTCTCCCAATTCAAGACAATATTTGTTTGTTCACATCTCTACAAAACTCGATCAAGATTGCTTAAACAATCATCAAAAAACTTCCCATAAACAGAGAAGTCATCCATGAAAACTTCAACAATCTTTTCACAAAAGTCAGAGAATATAGCAGTCATACATCTTAGAAAGGTAGCAGGTGCATTGCATAAACCAAAAGGCATACGTCTATAAGCATAAGTTTCAAACGGACAAGTAAAAGTGGTCTTTTCTTGATCAGGTTGAGAAACATGTATTTGTGAAAAGCCAGAGTATCCATCAAGGAAGCAAAAGTGTGTGTGCTTAGATAATCTTTCCAACATTTGATCAACAAAAGGCAGAGGGTAATGATCTTTTCTAGTTGCTTTATTTATTTTTCCAAAATGAATTACCATTCTATAGCCTGTAACAATTCTTTGTGGAATAAGTTCATTCTTATAATTAGGAATAATAGTAATACCTCCCTTCTTAGGAACATAATGAACATGACTTACCCATCCACTATCAGCTATAGGATAGATTATACCTGCTTCCAGAAGTTTTAATATTTCCGTTCTTACCACCTCTTTCATCTTCGGATTTAACTGACGTTGGTGATCAAAAACGGGTTTAGCACCAGGTTCCATATTAATCTTATGCTGACATAGAGTGGGAATAATGCCCTTTAAATCATCAAGAGTGTACCCAATAGCAGCTCGGTGCTTCCTTAGAACTTTCAATAATCTTTCTTCTTCATGTTCTGAAAGGTTAGCACTAATAATAACAAGATATATCTTATTTTCATCAAGATAAGCATATTTCAAAGTGTCTGGCAATTGTTTTAAGTCAAACACAGGATCACCTTTAGGTGGAGGAGGACCTCTTAGAGTTTCAATAGGCAAATTGTGTTCAAGCAGAGGACGTTGTTCAAAGAAAATATCATCTATTTCATTTCTTTCATGCATGTATAAATCATTTTCATGGTCTAGCAAATATTGTTCTAAAGGATTAGTAGGAGGCACAACAATAGAAACAAGACCAATTATTTCATCCTGACTAGGAAATTATTTTTCATGAAGCTTTCTACTAAACTTGGAGGAATTAAATTCATGAGACTCATCACCAAAACTAACACCGACAATTTGTTTCTCACATTCTATTTTAGCATTAACGGTGTTCAAGAAAGGTCTACCAAAGATAATCGGATAGAAGTCATCTTGTGGGGGTACCAAGAACAAGAAAATCAGTAGGGTATTTTATTTTCCCACACAAGACTTCAACATCCATAACAATCCCAATTGGTGATATAGTATCTCTATTAGGAAGTTTAATAGTAATATCTATGTCTTCTATCTCTACGGGTGCTATGTCATTCATAATTTCTTGGTATAAGGAGTAGGGGATAGCACTCACGCTAGCACTTATGTCAAATAAACATGATAACAGTGATCCCCTCTTTTAACTGAGACAACAGGCATGCCAACAACAGGTCTGTATTTATCCTTTTTATCAGGTTTGGCAATTCTATCAGCTTCTTTATAGAAGTAAATAACATGCCCATCCATGTTTTCTTCCAGGAGATCCTTAATCATAGCAATACTAGGTTCCAATTTAATTTGTTCATCTGGTTTAGGTGTTCTAATATAACTTTTGTTAACTACAGTTGAAACTTTAGCATGTTTATAGGTGGTTTCTCAATATAACCAGTAGGAACAACTGGATCAACATTATAAAGTATAGTTTCTTCTTTAGCTAGTACCGGTCCTTTATTTTCTTCTTTAATAGGTGGCTGATATTTAAACCACTTCTCTTTAGGGAGATCAACATGAGTAGAAAATGATTCACAAAAGGAGGCTACTATCTTAGAGTCAAGTCCATATTTAGTGCTAAACTTTTGAAAAGCATCGGTATTCATAAAAGATTTAACACAATCATACTTAAGCTTAATACCTGAATCTTTACCTTCGTCGAGTTCCCAATCTTCAGAGTTGTGTTTAATTCTTCCCAAAATATCCCACCGTAATTCTATAGTCTTCTTCATGAAGGAACCAGTACAAGAAGTATCGAGCATGGATTGATCATCACGAGAAAGCCGAGCATAAAATTTCTGAATAATAATTTCTCTTGAGAGCTCATGATTGGGGCATGAATATAACATTGACTTAAGCCTCCCGAAGCTAGAGCGATACTTTATCCTTCATGAGGCCAAAAATTATATATGTAATTCTGATCAAGATGAACTAGATGCATGGAATAAAATTTTTGGTGGAACTGCAATTTTAATCGATTCCAATTCCAAGATCCAATATCACCGCATAGCCTATACCATGCCAATGATTTTACCTTCAAAGATAAAGGGAAAACGTTTTTCATAACTTCATCTCTAGGTAAACTTGCAAGCTTAAACAATCCACAAATTTGTTCCACATATATCAAGTGCATATCAAGATGTTCGGTTCCGTCTCCTACGTAAGGATTAGCTAGCAGTTGTTCTATCATACCTGAAGGAATTTCATATTCAATATTTTCAGTAGGTGCCGTAGGTTGAGGGGTAGCTAATTTTGGTTCCGGACGAGGTGAAGATACCCTGAACAAACCCCTTAAATGATTTTTTTCCATAGTAACAAGTGACAGTAAATTTCAGCACACTATATAAATGGTTCCTTACAAAATTCCACTTACCAAAGGCGCTTCACTCCCCGGAAATGGCGCTAGAAAATAGCCTTGATGACCCACAAGTATAGGGGATCAATTGTAGCTCTTTTTTATAACTAAGAGTGTCGAACCCAACAAGGAGCAGAAGGAAATGACAAGTGGTTTTCAGCAAGGTAATGTCTGCAAGTGCTGAAATTGTAAGTAGCAGAGTAGTTTGATAGCAATATAATTCGTAACGAGCAAGTAACGATAGTAGTAACAAAAGTGAAGCAAGGTAGACCAATCCTTTTGAGACAAAGGACAGGCCAAAACGGAATCTTATGATAAGCAAAGCGTTCTTGAGGGTACACGGGAATTTCATCTAGTCACTTTCACCATGTTGGTTCGATTTGTGTTCGCTACTTTGATAATTTCATATGTGGGTGGACCTGTGCTTAGGTGTTGTTCTTACTTGAACAAACCTCCTACTTATGATTAACCCTCCCGCAAGCATCCACAACTAAGATAAAAGTATTAAGAATAAATTCTAACCATAGCATTAAACTTTTGGATCCAATCGGCCCCTTACGGAATAGTGCATAAACTGGGGTTTAAGCTTCTGCCACTCTCGCAACCCATCATCTAATTGCTACTCCACAATGCATTCCCTTAGGACCAAATATGGTGATGTGTCATGTAGTCGACGTTCACATGACACCACTAAGGGAATCACAACATACATACTATCAAAATATCGGACACATATCAAGTTCACATGATTACTTGCAACATGATTTCTCCTATGACCTCAAGAACAAAAGAGTTGGGGAACGTAGTAATTTCAAAAAAATTCCTACGCACACACAAGATCATGGTGATGCATAGCAACGAGAGGGGAGAGTGTCGTCCACGCACCCTCGTAGGCAGTTAAGCGGAAGCGTTATGGCAACACGGTTGATGTAGTTGTACGTCTTCACGATCGACCGATCCTCAGTTCCGAACGTACGGCAGCTCCGCGTTCAGCACACGTTCAACTCGGTGACGTCCCGCGAGCTCACGATCCAGTAGAGCTCGGGGAAGAGTTTTGTCAGCACGACAGCATAGTGATGATGTTGATGAAGCTCCTAAGCACCACTACAGTATGACCGAGGTGGATTATGGTGGAGGGGGGCACCGCACACGGCCGGGAGAGATTAATGATCAACTTGGGTGTCTAGAGGTGCCCCCTGCCCCCGTATATAAAGGAGAAAGGGGGAAGGCCGGCCGACCCTAGAGGGCGCGCCAGGAGGAGGAATCCTCCTCCTAGTAGGAGTAGGATTCCCCTCTTTCCTACTCCTACTAGGAGGGGGAAAGGAAGGGGGACAAGGAGAAGGAAAGGGGGCGCCGCCTCCCCCCTCTCCTAGTCCAATTCGGACCAGAGGGGGAGGGGCCGCGTGGCCTGCCCTGGCCGGCCCCTCTCTCTCAACTAGGGCCCAATAAGGCCCATTAACCCCCGAGGGGTTCCGGTAACCCCTCCGGCACTCTGGTAAAATCCCGATTTCACCTGGAACTCTTCGATGTCCAAATGTAGGCTTCCAATATATCGATCTTTATGTCTCGACCATTTTGAGACTCCTCGTCATGTCCGTGATCATATCTGTGACTCCGAACTAACTTCGGTACATCAAAACATATAAAGTCATAATACCGATCGTCATAGAACTTTAAGCGTGCAGACCCTACGGGTTCGAGAACTATGTAGACATGAACGAGACATATCTCCGGTTAATAACCAATAGAGGAACCTGGATGCTCATATTGGTTCCTACATATTCTACAAAGATCTTTATCGGTCAAACCGCATAACAATATACGTTGTTCCCTTTGTCATCGGTATGTTACTTGCCCAAGATTAGATCGTTGGTATCCTAATACCTAGCTCAATCTCATTACCGGAAAGTCTCTTTACTCGTTCCGTAATGCAACATCCCGCAACTAACTCATTAGTCATATTGCTTGCAAGGCTTATAGTGATGTGCATTACCGAGAGGGCCCAGAGATACCTCTCAGATAATCAGAGTGACAAATCCTAATCTTCATCTATGCCAACTCACCAAGTTCCACCGGAGACACCTGTAGAGAAACTTTATAATCACCTAGTTACGTTGTGACGTTTGGTAGCACACAAAGTGTTCCTCCGGTATTCGGGAGTTGCATAATCTCATAGTCATAGGAACATGTATAAGTCATGAAGAAAGCAATAGCAACAAACTAAACGATCAAATACTAAGCTAATGGAATGGGTCAAGTAAATCACATCATTCTCTAATGATGTGATCCCGTTAATCAAATGACAACTCATGTCTATGGTTAGGAAACTTAACCATCTTTGATTCAACGAGCTAGTCAAGTAGAGGCATAGTAGTGACACTCTGTTTCTCTATGTATTCACACATGTACTAAGTTTCCGGTTAATACAATTCTAGCATGAATAATAAACATTTATCATGATATAAGGAAATAAATAATAACTTTATTATTGCCTCTAGGGCATATTTCCTTCAGTCTCCCACTTGCACTAGAGTCAATAATCTAGTTCACATCGTCATGTGATTTAACACCAATAGTTCACATCTTTATGTGATTAGTTCACATCTCCATGTGACTAGCACCCAAAGGGTTTACTAGAGTCGATAATATAGTTCACATCGCTATGTGATTAACACCCAAAGAGTGATCATGTTTTGCTTGTGAGAGAAATTTAGTCAACGGACCTGCCACATTTCAGAGCCGTATGTATTTTGCAAATTTTCTATGTCTACAATGCTTTGCACGGAGCTACTCTAGCTAATTGCTCCCACTTTCAATATGTATCTAGATCGAGATATAGAGTCATCCAGATCGGTGTCAAAGCTTTCATCGATGTAACTCTTTACGACAAACTCTTTTATCACCTCCATAACCGAGAAATATGTCCTTAGTTCTCCAAGGATAATTTTGACCGCTGTCCAGTGATCTACTCCTAGATCACCATTGTACTCCCTTGCCAGAAAAATGCTAAGGTATACAGTAGTACTGGTAAACAGCATAGCATACTTAATAGAACCTATGACTGATGCATAGGGAATGACTTTTCATTCTCTTTCTATTTTCTGCCGTGGTCGGGTTTTGAGTCTTTACTCAACTTCACACCTTGCAACACAGGCAAGAACTCCTTCTTTGACTATTCCATTTTGAACTACTTCAAAAGCTTGTCAAGGTACTCATTGAAAAAACTTATCAAGCGTCTTGATCTATCTTTATAGATCTTGATGCTCAATGTGTAAGCAGCTTCATCAAGGTCTTTCTTTGAAAAACTCTTTTCAAACATTCCTTTATGCTTTCCAGAAAATTCTACATTATTTCTGATCAACAATATGTCATTCACATATACTTATCAGAAATGCTGTAGTGCTCCCACTCACTTTCTTGTAAATACAGGCTTCACCGCAAGTCTGTATATAAAACCATATGCTTTGATCACTTTATCAAAGCATATATTCCAACTCCGAGATGCTTGCACCAGTCCATAGATGTATCACTGGAGCTTGCTCACTTTGTTAGCACCTTTAGGATCGACAAAACCTTCTGGTTGCATCATATACAACTCTTCTTTAAGAAATCCATTAAGGAATACAGTTTTTACATCCATTTGCCAGATTTCATAAAATGCGGCAACTGCTAACATGATTCAGACAAACTTTTAAGCATCGATACGAGTGAGAAAATCTCATAGTAGTCAACACCTTGAACTTGTCAAAAATATTTTGGGACAATTCCAGCTTTGTAGATAGTAACACTACTATCAGCGTCCGTCTTCCTCTTGAAGATCCATTTATTCTTAATGACTCACCGATCATCGGGCAAGTCAATCAAAGTCCATACTTTGTTCTCATACATGGATCCCATCTCAGATTTCATGGCCTCAAGCCATTTTACAGAATCTAGGCTCATCATCGCTTCCTCATAGTTTGTAGGTTCCTCATGGTCAAGTAACATGACATCTAGAATAGGATTACCGTACCACTCTGGTGCGGATCTCACTCTGGTTGACTTACGAGGTTCGGTAGTAACTTGATCTGAAGTTACATGATCATCATCATTAGCTTCCTTACTAATTGGTGTAGGAGTCACAGGAACATATTTCTGTGATGAACTACTTTCCAATAAGGGAGCAGGTAGAGTTACCTTATCAAGTTCTACTTTCCTCCCACTCACTTATTTCGAGAGAAACTCCTTCTCTAGAAAGGATTTTATCTTAGCAACGAATATCTTGCCTTCGGATCTGTGATAGAATGTGTACCCAACAGTTATTTTGGATATCCTATGAAGACGCACTTCTCCGATTTGGGTTTGAGCTTATCAGGATGAAACTTTTTCATATAAGCATTGCAACCCCAAAATTTAAGAAACGACAGCTTAGGTTTCTAGCCAAACCATAGTTCATACGGTGTCGTCTCAATGGATTAGACGGTGCCCTATTTAATGTGAATGTAGCTGTCCCAAAATGATAGCGGTAAATCACTAGTAAAGTACACATCAATAACATGTATATCAAATATACCTTTGTTCACTTTTCCATCCTTCTTATCCGCCACATACTTGGGGCAGTTCCGCTTCAAGTGACCAGTCCCTTTGCAGTAGAAGCACTTAGTCTCGGGCTTAGGTCTAGACTTGGGCTTCTTCACTTGAGCAGGGACTTGCTTGCCGTTCTTCTTGAAGTTCCCCTTCTTCCCTTTGCCCTTTTCTTGAAACTAGTGGTCTTGTCAACCATCAACACTTGATGCTTTTCTTGATTTCTACCTACGTCGATTTCCGTATCACGAAGAGCTTGGGAATCATTTCTATTATCCCTTGCATATTATAGTTCATCATGAAGTTCTAGTAACTTGGTGATAGTTACTAGAGAATTCTGTCAATCACTATCTTATCTGGAAGATTAACTCCCACTTGATTCAAGTCATTGTAGCACTCAGACATTCTGAGCACATGCTCACTAGCTGAGCTATTCTCCTCCATTTTGTAGGCAAAGTACTTGTCAAAAGTCTCATACCTTTCGACATGGGAACGAGTCTGAAATACTACTTTCAACTCTTGGGACATCTTATATGCTCCGTGGCGTTCAAAACATTTTTGAATTCCCGGTTCTAAGCCGTAAAGCATGGTGCACAAAACTATCAAGTAGTCATCATACCGAGCTTTGCCAAACGTTCATAACGTCTGCATATGCTCCTACAATAGGTCCGTCACCTAGCGGTGTATCAAGGACATAATTCTTCTCTGCAGCAATGAGGATAATCCTCAGATCACGGATCCAATCTGCATCATTGCCACTAACATCTTTCAATTTATTTTTCTCTAGGAACATATGAAAAATAAATGGGGAAGCTATGTGCGAGCTATTGATCTACAACATAGATATGCAAATACTATCAGGACTAAGTTCATGATAAATTTAAGTTCAATTAATGTGACGCCCGGATAATTAGGCTATAGTAAAACTCCGTTAATGATGCCATGACACCTTTGTTAATGTTGCAAATCACGTGTTTGGTCGAAACATTTCAAATTCAAAAATTAATTATTGTCACACATCAAAACTTTTCAAACAATAAAATAAAAATGTTCGGGATCTGCAAATTCATGCCTAGGAAATTATAGTGCAGAAGGCACTTATTTAGAAAATGCCTAAACATTTTAAGATGAATTAAAACAGAAAAGAAAAATGAAAAAAAAACAAAGAGAACAACAGACCCCCCCCCCTCGCTGGGCCTCTTGGCCCAGCTGGCCAACCGGCCGGCCCAACTTGGGGCCTACTTACCCACCCCCTGCTAAACTGCATCTCCAACCGTTGGCCCCCCCAGGACGCATAAAAATCGCTCCCTGGGGCCGAGCCGGCGATACAATCGGCGCTGGGGGCGGTTTTGCGCCCAGTCGTCGCCCCCAGCTCACCCCCAGGCGCCAAAATTGGCCCACTTTGCAGCCCAATTTTGGCGAATAAAGGGCCCATATGGGCGATAATAGGCCCATATTTGGCGTGGTTTCGCCGTGTCTCGGCGTTCAATTATCAACACAATTATTTCTTATCACATATTTCATCACAGAAAAATCAAATACTTCAACAAAATAGTACAACAACAAATAGTTCAATACAAATTATATAGTTCAACAAATAAAAACTCGTATTTCATCACACGGCGTCCCCCTTGAGCCTCCATAGGTGCTCAATCAGATCTTTCTGCAGTTGATGATGCACCTGTGGGTCTCGGATCTCCTGAGGCATACTGAGATAGGCAGTCCAAGTTGCCGGTAGATGGTGATCAACTTCGGCTAGAGGACCCTGCCTGTAGTATGGTTCAGTGTCAAACACTGGGTCTTCTTGCTCGCTCTCGATGATCATGTTGTGCAAGATGACACATCAAGTCATAATCTCCCACATTTGATCTTTGGACCAGGTCTGAGCGGGGTACCGAACAACAGCGAATCGAGATTGGAGCACACCAAATGCCTGCTCGACATCCTTCCTGCAAGCCTCCTGAACTTTCGCAAACCAGGCGTTCTTGCCTCCTGCCGCAGGGTTTGAGATCATCTTCACAAATGTCGACCATCTCGGATAGATGCCATCTGCTAGATAGTACCCCTTGTCGTATTGGTGCCCATTGATCTCGAAGTTCACCGGAGGAGAATGGCCCTCAACGAGCTTGGCAAAAACAGGAGAGCACTGCAGCACGTTGATGTCATTGTGAGTTCCTGGCATACCAAAGAAGGAGTGCCAAATCCAGAGGTCCTGTGTGGCTACCGCCTCAAGCACCACACTGCAACCGCCTTTGACGCCTTTGTACATCCCCTGCCAACCAAATGGGCAATTCTTCCATTTCCAATGCATGCAGTTGATACCTTACCAGGAAATCCTCTTGCTGCATTCTGGGCTAGGATCCGAGCAGTGTCTTCCGCATTGGGTGTTCTCAAGTATTGTGGCCCAAACACTGCCACCACTGCCCGATAGAACTTGTAGAAACACTCTATGCTGGTGGACTTGGCCATGCGCCCATAGTCGTCGAGTGAATCACTTGGAGCTCCATATGCAAGCATCCTCATCGCTGTCGTGCCCTTCTGGATGGAGGTGAATCCAAGAGCGCCAGTGCAATCCATCTTGCACTTGAAGTAGTTGTCGACCTCCTGGATGGAATTCACAATCCTGAGGAAGAGCTTTCGGCTCATCCGATAACGGCGCCGAAATGTTTTCTCGCCGTGAAGTGGAGCATCGGCGAAGTAGTCGGAGTAGAGCATGCAGTAGCCTTCAAGATGAAGCCGATTCTTTGCTTTCAACCGCCCCGGCGCCAAGCCACCTCGCCGCGGCTTTTCATGGCTTGCCAGAAGCTGGGCGAGGGCGGTGAGCACCATGAGATGCTCTTCTTCTTGGACGTCGGCCGCGGCTTCCTCCTCCAGCAGCGCGGCGAGCTCTTCCTTGTCATCCGAGTCCATCGCCAAGACAGGCAAAACGCTGAACACCTTGCGCTCGGTGGGCGTGTACCCGCCGCTAAACCGCGCCTCCGCGGCCGGAAACGCCTAGCTGCTGTGGGAGGGGCTGCCGTGGCGAAGCGCTGCTATTTTCCGGCGGGGAATGGCTATCTAGCGGAGTAGCGGCGGCCGTCGCCGGGATATAGCTAGTGGTGGCCGAGGGCGCGGGGGGTGAGAGGCGAGTCGGGGGAAGAAAACCTTGACTTTTCCCCTATCGGTGTGGGCCAGGCGTGCTTTTCCCTAGTGCCGGAGCCCCCAACTGCTCCCCAGCGTGCCGGGTTCGGCCTGTGACCGCCGGGCGGAAAAAATTCTGAACCGGCGATTTTCGGCGTCCTGGGGGCACGAATGGGCCGTTTTTTCGGCGCCGGCACCGAAAAAGTGGCCTGGGGGGCCTGTTGGGGGGGCCGCTGGAGATGCTCTAACCCCCACTACCACCCACTCCCCTCACCCACTCGCTCACTCCCCCCTTCCCTCCCGATCCAATTCTGGATCAGGATCGGGCTTTGCCGCCGCCCGCCGTCGCCGATGACCGCTTCACCATCGCCACCCACCGACGTCGACCACCGCCGCCGGACGAGGACCCAAAGCCACCTGACACTGCCCCGCCGTCGCCTTGTCCCCCTCCTCCTCCCTGATGAACTACGCTCACCTCCTCGACGCCGCGACGACGCCTTGTCCCGTTCCTCCTCCACAACAGTCGCCCCCGAGCCTCGCCGCCCCGCTTCTCTCCAACGACGGTGAGGCCACCTCCGGCCTCCACTCCCTCCTCCCTTCCTTGAGCCACCCCGCTCCGGTCGCCGCTTCCCTGCCACTAGCCTCGACCCGGCCACCCGCAACCACCTGCCCGGACCCGGTCTGCCCCGCTCCCCACCCTGCTGCCGCGCTTCCCCCTGCTCATCCCTGCTGCGTCGCGGCCTCCGAGTCTCTCCATCATGCCCGGCGCATGCCCCGCCTGCTACCGCTGTCGCTGCGGCCGGCGGCCGCCTCTTCCCGCGACCGCGTGCACTGCTCGGCCCCTTGGCCTTGCCCCATGTCCCGCATCATGGCCGCCCCGCGCCTCGCAGACCGCGCGCTGCTCACGCGCCTGCCCATGGCCTCGTCATCGTCGCCTGCTACTCGCCTGGCTAAGCGCGGCACGCCCTTGCAGCCGTCCATGTGCCTTCGCCCGCCTCTACTGCCCGCTCGCGCCCATCGTTCTTCGCGCCGCACACCATCCCTCTGCTCCTTGCTCCACTGCAGTTGCCGCCACAACTACTTGCTCTTCCCGCAGTTGCCGCCTCGGCTTCCCGCGCCATCGCCCCGCAGTGGTCCTGCGGCTGTTCCATGGCCCCGCGCCGTCTCGGTGGCCGGCGCCCGCCACCACAACAGCGCCCTCCCTGGGCGGGCTCCCCCGTCACCGGCAACCTCGCCCCGCACTGGGCGTGTTGCGCCCCTGCGCCCACGCGCCCGCTGCGCCATATCGGGCGGCGCCCGACGCCCGCTACCGCCCGAACCGCTATGGCCCCTCTGGGCCGCAGACATGTGTGGTCTAGCCCAGAACGTTATTACAAAAAAGGAATTAAAATAATAATAATAAATTAAAGAATTAATTAACTTAATTAATCATGTTTATTTAAACTAATTAAACATTAGTTACCTAATTAACCTAATTAGTTAATTATCTAATTAAGTAGTCACTGACTAGTGGGGCCCACCCCTAATTAATCATGTTTAATTAAGCTAATTAAACATTAGTTACTAATTAACCTAATTAGTTAATTAGCTAATTAAGTAGTCACTGACTAGTGGGCCCACCCCTAATTAATCATGGTTAGCTTAATTAAAATTGGTTAATTAAAATGTGTCGCTGACAGGTGGGACCCACCTGTCAGGTTGACCAGGTCAACGGTCAAGGTTGATTGCTGACGTCATGCTGATGTCAGCGTGCACTGTTCTGGATAATGTTGATTTAAAATAATTAAATAAATCCAAAAATGATTTAAATCTTTTAAAATTAATATAAAATAAACTGTAGCTCAGATGGAAAGACTTTGTACATGAAAGTTGCTCAGAACGACAAGACGAATCCAGATACGCAGCCTGTTCGTCCGCCATGCATCCCTAGCATAGCGAACATGCAACTTTCCCCCTCCAATTCATTGGTCTGAAAACGCGAAACACCGGGGATATTTCCCTGGATGTTTCCCCCCTTCATCGGTATCACCTCATACCGCGTTAGGGCATACCTAGCACCGCTACTTGTTATGTCATGCATCATTATGCATCTGTTTGCATTGTATTCATTGTTTCTTCCCCCTCTTCTCTCCGGTAGACTACGAGACTGACGTTGCTGCTGGTGCCCCGTCCGACTACGTTGTTGACGACCCCTACTTGCCAGAGCAACCAGGCAAGCCCCCCCTTGATCACCAGATATCGCCTATTCTTCTCTCTACTGCTTGCATTAGAATAGTGTAGCATGTTACTGCTTTCCGTTAATCCTATTCTGATGCATAGCCTGTCCTTGCTACTATTGTTGATACCTTACCTGCAATCGTAAATTCTTAGTAAAGGATGCTAGATTATCATCAGTGGCCCTACATTCTTGTCCGTCTGCCATGCTATACTATCGGGCGATGATCACTCGGGAGGTGATCATGGGTATATACTATATACTTTATACAAGATACATGTGGTGACTAAAGTCGGGTCGGCTCGTAGAGTACCCGCGAGTGATTCACGGATTGGGGGTTGAAAGGACCTTTCTCCCGACGGCCCTCTATGTGGATCTTTGTGGCAGAGCGACAGGGTAGGTTGAGACCACCTAGGAGAGAGGTGGGCCTAGCCCTGGTCGGCATCCGCGGTTATTTCAAAATAACACGCTTAACGAGATCTTGGTATTTGAGCTGAGTCTGGCCACTGGCCTATAGGCACTAACCAACTACGCGGGAACAGTTATGGGCACTCGACACCGTGGTTTCAGGCGAAGCCTTCTTGACGTCAGCGACTGAGCAACGCGCGCCGGGTTGGACTGGAACGCCTGCTCTTGTATAAGGGAGGCTAGGTCTACTCGCCGGCCGCGTACGCAACATGCAGGTGTGCAATGGGCGATGGGCCCAGACCCCTGCGCCATAGGATTTAGACCGGCGTGCTGACCTCTCTGTTGTGCCTAGGTAGGGCTGCAACGTGTTGATCTTTCGAGGCCGGGCATGACCCAGGAAAGTGTGTCCGGACAAAGGGGATTGAGCGTGTTGGGAAATGTGGTGCACCCCTGCAGGGAAGTTCATCTATTCGAATAGCCGTGTCCCTCGGTAAAAGGACGACCCGAAGTTGTACCTTGACCTTATGACAACTAGAACCGGATACTTAATAAAACACACCCTTCCAAGTGCCAGATACAACCGGTGATCGTTCTCTCACAGGGCGACGAGGGGAGGATAACCGGGTAGGGTTATGCTATGCAATGATACTTGGTGAAATTACCATCTAGTCTCTTCTACATGCTGCAAGATGGAGATTGCTAGAAGCGTAGTCTTCGATAGGACTAGCAATCCCCCTCTTATTCCGGCATTCTGCAGTTTAGTCCACATATGCTACCCCTTTTCCATTTGATACCAATGCATACATATGTAGTGTAGCTCCTTGCTTGCGAGTACTTTGCATGAGTACTCACGGTTGCTTTGCTCCCCCTTTTCCCGTTTTCTATACCCGATTGCTGCGACCAGACGTTGGAGTCCAGGAGCAAGACGCCACCGTCGACGACGACTCCTACTACACTGGAGGAGCCTACTACTACATGTAGGCGGCCGACGACGACCAGCAGTAGTTTAGGAGGATCCCAGGCAGGAGGCCTCCGCCTCTTTCGATTTGTATCCCAGTTTGTGCTAGCCTTCTTAAGGCAAACTTGCTTAACTTATGTCTGTACTCAGATATTGTTGCTTCCGCTGACTCGTCTATGATCAAGCTCTTGTATTCGAGCCCTCGAGGCCCCTGGCTTGTAATATCATGCTTGTATGACTTAATTTTTATTTGTAGCGTTGTGTTGTGATATCATCCCGTGAGTCCCTGATCTTGATCGTACACGTTTGCATGTATGATTAGTGTACGGTCAACTCGGGGGCGTCACAAGTTGGTGATACGTCTCCGTCATATCTACTTTTCCAAACACTTTTGCCCTTGTTTTGGACTCTAACTTGCATGATTTGAATGGAACTAACCTGGACTGACGCTGTTTTCAGCAGAATTGCCATGGTGTTATTTATGTGCAGAAACAAAAGTTCTCGAAATGACCTGAAACTTCACGAAGACTTTTTTTTGGAAATAATAAAAAAATACTGGCAAAGGATCAAGACCAGGGGGCCCACACCCTAGCCACGAGGGTGGGGGGTGCGCCTGCCCCCTGGGCGCGCCCCCTACCTCGTGGGCCCCCTGGATCTCCTCCGACCTCAATTCCAACTCTATATATTCGTGTTCGGAGAGAAAAAAATTAGGGAGAAAGATTCATCGCGTTTTACGATACGGAGCCGCCGCCAAGCCCTAAACTCTCTTGGGAGGGCTAATCTGGAGTCTGTTCGGGGCTTCGGAGAGGGGAATCCGTCGCCATCGTCATCATCAACCATCCTCCATCACCAATTTCATGATGCTCACCACCGTGCGTGAGTAATTCCACCGTAGGCTTGCTAGACGGTGATGGGTTGGATGAGATCTATCATGTAATCGAGTTAGTTTTGTTAGGGTTTGATCCCTAGTATCCACTATGTTCTGAGATTGATGTTGCTATGACTTTGCTATGCTTAATGCTTGTCACTAGGGCCCGAGTGCCATGATTTCAGATCTGAACCTATTATGTTTTCATGAATATATGTGAGTTCTTGATCCTATCTTGCAAGTCTATAGTCACCTACTATGTGTTATGATCCGGCAACCCCGAAGTGACAATAATCGGGACCACTTCCGGTGATGACCTTAGTTTGAGGAGTTCATGTATTCACTATGTGTTAATGCTTTGGTCCGGTACTCTATTAAAAGGAGGCCTTAATATCCCTTAGTTTCCGCTAGGACCCCGCTACCACGGGAGGGTAGGACAAAAGATGTCATGCAAGTTCTTTTCCATAAGCATGTATGACTATATTCGGAATACATGCCTACATTACACTGATGAATTGGAGCTAGTTCTGTGTCACCCTAGGTTATGACTGTTACATGATGAACCACATCCGACATAATTCTCTCTCACCGATCCATTGCCTACGCGCTTTCCATATATTGTTCTTCGCTTATTTACTTTCCCATTGCTATTGTTATCATCACTACAAAATACCAAAACATTACTTTTGCCACCGTTATCTTTTTCTACCGTTACCACTACTGTCATATTACTTTGCTACTAAATACCTTGCCGCATAAATTAAGTTTCCAGGTGTGGTTGAATTGACAACTCAGCAGCTAATACTTGAGAATATTCTTTGACTCCCCTTGTGTCAAATCAATAAATTTGGGTTGAATACTCTACCCTCGAAAGTTGTTGCAATCCCCTATACTTGTGGGTTATCAAGGCTATTTTCTGGCACCGTTGCCGAGGAGCATAGCTCCATTCTTTGAGTCACTTGGGATTTATATCTGCTTACCATTATGAAGAACTTGAAAGATCCAAGAACCAAGATTTATCCCTCAACTATGAGGGGAGGTAAGGAACTGCCATCTAGCTTTGCACTTGATTCACCTTCTGTTTTGAGTAAGATTGCGACACCTAAACCTGCTTCTGTTATTAATTCTGATATGTCGCATATTATTGATGATGCCACTTCTGCTATGCATGATACTTATAATGAAACTACTTCTATGCCTGATACTACTATGCCACTCAGTGAATTTCTTGATGAACAACTTGCTAGGGCCAAAGAGAATGTAATTATTGAAACTGATAATACTGATGAAAGTGATTATGAAGGCTCTCCTAATAAATATGAATTACTTGTTGTGCCTGAGGGCTATGTTATGGATGAAGAAACTAAAAGAGACTTTCTTGCTTGCAATGATAGAAGTGATCTTAAGAAATTATTAGCTAAGCTTGAGTATTCTATAGTCTCACCTAAATAGCTTGGCGTAATCATGGTCATAGCTGTTTCCTGTGTGAAATTGTTATCCGCTCACAATTCCACACAACATACGAGCCGGAAGCATAAAGTGTAAAGCCTGGGGTGCCTAATGAGTGATCCTTTTTATGGCTACGAATCTGAAACTATTGTGGCACATCTTACTAAATTAAATGATATAGCCACCCTGTTCACTAATGATGAGAGAACTCGCTACTTTTATATCCTTAAAATATTTCTGTTCTCATTAAAGGGTGATGCTAAGATATGGTTTAATTCTCTAGATCCTAGTTGTGTGCGTAGTCCCCAGGATATGATTTATTACTTCTCTGCTAAATATTTCCCTGCTCATAAGAAACAAGCTGCCTTAAGAGATATATATAATTTTGTGCAAATTGAAGAAGGGAGTCTCCCACAAGCTTGGGGGAGGCTTCTCCAATTACTTAATGCTTTGCCTGATCATCCTCTTAAGAAAAATGAAATACTTGATATCTTT
Source organism: Triticum urartu (assembly GCF_003073215.2). Classification (NCBI taxonomy): domain Eukaryota; kingdom Viridiplantae; phylum Streptophyta; class Magnoliopsida; order Poales; family Poaceae; genus Triticum; species Triticum urartu. Next base: position 43,222,475 of record NC_053022.1, read on the forward strand.
TATAATGGACTAACCGATGCTTCCAGAGATTACCTGGATAGTTGTGCTGGTTCTGTTTTCAGGGAAAGAACACCAGATGAAGCTGAAATTTTATTGAATAATATGTTGACAAATGAAAATAATTGGACACTTCTTGAGCCAGCTCCTGAGCCTATTCCTAAACCAATTCCGAAGAAAAGGGGTTTTCTATTTCTCAGTCTTGAAGATATGCAAGAGGCAAAGAAATCCATGAAATAAAAGAGTATTAAAGCTAAAGATGTTAAAAATTTACCTCCTATTGAAGAAATACATGGTCTTAATTTACCGCCTGCTGAAGAAATATATGGTCTTAATCCATCACCTATTGAATAAAACACATGGTCTTGATAAATCAACACAGGTAGTAAAGGTAAATTCTCTCTATAGATATGAAAAAAGCTAAAATCCCATTCACCAAGTTTGCTAGCCCATGCTTAGATGAGTTTGATAAATTTATGGTTAAGCAAGAAGACTTCAATGCTTATTCTGGTAGAGAATTCAAATGCAGTGCTGATATGCTTCAACACTTGGGTGATTATATGGCTAATGTAAAAGGTGACCTTAAACTTATTAGTAAACATGCTTCTGTGGTTACCACTCAAGTAGAACAAGTACTTAAGCTCAAAATGATTTGCTCAATGAATTGAACAGTAAGAATAATGACTATGTTGTTAGAGTGGCTACTAGAACTGGTAAAATGACTCAGGAACCTTTGTATCCTGAAGGCCACCCTAAGATAATTGAGCAAGATTCTCAGAGAAATAATATACATGCACCTATTCCTTCTAAAAGGAAGAAAAAGAAAAATGATAGGACTCTGCATGCTTCTAGTGAACCTATTGCTGAAGCACCTAAGAATCCAAATGATATTTGTATTTCTGATGCTGAAACACAATCTGGTAATGAACCTGAAACTAGTGATAATGTTAATGATAATGTTCATGATGATGCTCAACCTAGCAATGATAATGATATAGAAATTGAACCTGCTGTTGATCTTGATAACCCACAATCAAAGAATCAACGTTATGATAAGAGAGACTTTGTTGCTAGGAAACATGGTAAAGAAAGATAACCATGGGTTCAAAAACCCATGTCTACTCCTCCCAAACCATCCAAGAAAAAGGATGATGAGGATTTTGAGCGCTTTGCTGAAATGACTAGACCTATCTTTTTGCGTATGCAATTAACTGATATGCTCAAAATGAATCCTTATGCTAAGTACATGAAATAAATTGTTACTAATAAAAGAAAGATACCGGAAACTGAAATTTCCACCATGCTTGCTAATTACACTTTTAAGGGTGGAATACCTAAGAAGTTAGGAGATCCAGGAGTACCCACTATACCATGCTCCATTAAAAGAAATGTAGCGACCAGACCTCAAACGGTCCAATCTCTGTGCTCAGGTGTCATCCCTGGATCAGTAATGCTGACACCACATAGTACTTGAAGGATTTATAACAAAGTAGCAATCACACACTTATTACAACGAATGTCTCAAAAGAGAACTTATTACAATAAATATTGCTTAAGGCCATCTAATAATGATAACAACGGAAGGCTTGGAAGATAAGTGAGTCCATCAACTTCAACGACATCACTGAGTATAGAACCACGACCTAAAGGCCACTTAATCGTCGTCTGAAAAGTCTGCAACATGAACGTTGCAGCCCGGAACGGGCCAGCACATGGAATATGCTAGCAATGTAACACATAGAGAGCAATGAAGGAATAAGGCTATACTACATGCATATTTGGCTGGTGGAAAGCTCAATGGTTACAGTTTTGCATAAAGCCAATTTTTCCCTACTTCAAAGGAATAAATTTTATTTAACTATCATGGTAGTTGTTAAACATTGAGAGTGTAGACACCCTCTCAATCCCAATTAAGCATCATCATTAAAAACCCAACAAAATTAATTTAGAGTAACATGATGAGATTCACAGGATAATCCAGGTACTAGATACTCAAGATGTCCATAACCGGGGACACGGCTAACCATGATTAGTTTATACACTCTGCAGAGGTTTGCGCACTTTTCCCCACAAGACTCGATCTCCTCCGTTGGGATTCTCGCACTACATGGTGTTTGAGAAACGGATGACCGAGACATAGTCTTTCAGAAGCGCTAGCACCTTACGATCGGGTAGGCCGTTACACCTACTTTCCCCTACATCTGCTAGTCTACCACTGTAAGAGTTCGCACGACTTAATCAACTATGCTAGAGCCCATAATAGCTTGTGGCTGCACACGGAAGTTTCTAGCATGAATAATCTCATGATCCCTTTGAGCCTGGGTGGCGGTCCAAAAGAAAAACAGGCAATCGCTGGAATACCCAGGTGCCCTAATCCACCCAGTTGTGTATTTAAGTTGCCACCATAGATAAACCATTAATTTAACAATCTCACATCTGTCATGGATACGCTCACCCAATCCACGTCTACTAGCATAGCATGGCATAATAAGAAAACGTAGAAGTAACTCCCAAAGGTTTGATAATAAACAGGTAATAGGTACTACCTCAACTACTTCCCAGAACCCACAATTTAATTAGATCCTAATCATGCAATGTGTGAGGATTGATCTAATGCAATAAAAACTGGGCAGTAGGAGGTATTATGAAAGTGTTAATCCGCAAAACCTAGCGATTCGAAGTAGCAAGCGGCGCACTCCGGGTACTCTATCGCAAACAAACAAACATACAATAAGTACTCAACTAATGCACAGGTAAAACTCAAATAAGAGATCTAACCAGAAAGTTCAACTTAAGAACTCCGGTTGGCAAAAAGAATCAAATCGAGCGAAGCAACGAGAGACAAACGGCAAAAGAAACAGGCTTCGTTTACTATTCTGGATCTAGGGCAATTTTTACAGTGGCAAAAACTTGTTTGAGTTGGTTAAACAGAAAGAGGGTTTTGAGACGAAACTCCAGGCGCTTGAATCGCCTGATTCTGATAAACGAGCGAAAAGTTATACTAGAACAAAAATCCGATCAGGAATCGCGATCAGAAAAATCACGGATTTAATCCGAGAAAAAGAAAAACGACGAACAGATTAACGAACAAACGTTCGTTATCTGGATCTAAACGATGAATGCGTTCGTTAAAACGAACGAACGAGCGAACGCTCGCTTATTAACTAAACCGAAAAAACCGATCTAATGAAAAAAACAGATCTAAGTTTTTTTAAAAAAACCGATCGGTTTTCTTCACGAACACCGAGGCAACGGCGTCAACCTCGGCGACTCCGGCGAACGGCAGTGGTGACGGGGCGGTGCGGGGCAGCGGCGGCTAGGGTTAGGGTTTGGGGCGGGTGGCGGTTGGGCTGTCCCGGGCCTCGGGCGGAGCTATAAAAAGGCTTCGGCCAGGGAGTCCTGGCCGGATACGGCCCGTAGGTCGGTTCAGACTTTTTTTAAAAAAATAATCACACTCAGAAAAAAACAAAATAAATACTAAACAGATTCCAAAAATCCCGAAATAAATTTTCCCCGGCTTCTAAAATCAAGCCGCACAGGATAAACATTTATTTTGGGCCTAAATGCAATTTTGAAAAACATGCATTTTTCCTAAATTCAAATAAAATAGCAAATAAAACCGAAATAAAATCTTGTTTGATTTTTTTATTAAATCCTCAATATTTCTTTATTCTGGGAAAGTCATTTTATTCCCTCTCTCATATTTTTGTAATAGAAATAATTGAAGATAAAATAAATAAAATCAAAGGAACCTATTTTCAAAATTTGAGAAAACTCAAATATGAAAATAACGAAATCCCCAACTCTCTCCGAGGGTCCTTGAGTTGCGTAGAATTTCTAGGATCAACCGAAATGCAATAAAATATGATATGCAATGATGATCTAATGTATAACATTCCAAATTGAAAATTTGGGATGTTACAAGAAATTATGTTAAAACTACTTTATGTGATCTTGGAGCCCGTGTTAGTGTTATGCCTCTCTCTTTATATCGTAGACTTGATTTGAATAAGTTGACAGCGACTGAAATATCTTTGCAAATGGCTGATAAATCAACTGCTATACCTATCGGTATTTGTGAGGATGTGCCTGTTGTGGTTGCAAACGTTACTATTTTAACAGACTTTGTTATCCTTGATATTCCCGAGGAAGATAGTATGTCTATTATTCTCGGAAGACCCTTTTTGAATACTGTAGGAGCTGTTATTGATTGCACCAAAGGCAATGTCACTTTTCACGTTAATGGTAATGAGCATACGGTACACTTTCCGAGGAAACAACCTCAAGTTCATAGTATTAATTCTATTGGAAAAGTTCCATCGATTATTTTTGGAGGTTTTGAATTTCCTCTTCCTACTGTCAAGAAGAAATATGATATTCTAATTATTGGGGATGTGCATATCCCCGTTGAGGTAACATAGTGTTATTCAAAATTTCTCCGGTTCCATGATATTCGGAATGAGTTTGTTAACAAGACTTGATCAACCTTGTTAATGGATTCCTTTTGATGATCATGACATAGATGAAGTTAGAAAGCACAACCTTCTATGCCCTCCTTTCACTTTCTGTTATTTATATTAAATAAAGTATTTTCTGTCTGTTATCTAAATTATCCGTGCAACATAAAAATACCCTGAAAATAGAAGTTCTCCAAATGCCCTGGAATTTAAATATGATTTTTTCTGGAATATTTGAGAATATTTGGCACTGAGAACACAGCAGGGGGGCATCCACCTGGCCACGAGGGTGGAGGACGCGCCCTACCCCCTGGGCGCGCCCCCTACCTCGTGGGCCCACGGTGGCCGTCCTCCACTTATTCCTGCACCCACACACTCCTTCTTCCTCCCACAAACACCATTATCCAGCTCAAGCACGAGTTCTAGCTCATTTTGCTGCGATTTTTGATCTCCTTGCTCAAAGCACCTCTCACAAAACTGCTTTGGGGGATTGTTCCTTGGTATGTGACTCCTCCATTGGTCCAATTACTTTTTGTTCTAGTGCTTTATTCATTGCAAATTTGTGCTGCCTAGGTGACCATGTTCTTGAGCTTGCATGTCAAATTTATATGGTTCTAAGTAGTTCTAATGCATGATACAGGCTCTAGGCACTTGTCGGAGTAGTTGCTATCAATTTTGTTGAGTTTGGTTTACTTTTATTTGAAGTTACTAAAAATTTCAGAATTTTTCAGAAAATAATGAAGAGATTTTTGTGGGGCTCCTCGAGCCAAAGCTCGAAGGAAAAGCAAAATGAAGAAGCAGAGAGGCCCAAATATAATCTGCCTCGCACCGCGGAGGTTCGACCATGTGAATGGCCTTCCGATGATTTCTTGAGAGCAGCCGGGATTCATGATGATTTTTATGAATTGCCTAAGAATGCAGGCCTAACCGACTTCCTCCGCGACCAACGCGAACAGTGTCTCTTACTCACCAATACTTTTGTGCAAAACTTCTACTATTATCCTAGGGAATCACCTCCTTCAGTAGAGTTCCATTTATATGATGTGGTTAAGAAGATGTCACTATATGAATTTTGCAGGGTTTGCAAAATACCTTTCGAGGGTAGCTTAGAGGAACCACATCGTAGAGGAAACTATAGGGGAAACTAGGAAAGTTTCCGATGCAAGAATCACTAACATACATTTTCCTGTTTTACGCTACTTTGCAATATTTGCTAGTCGTTGCTTAATTGGTCGTGGAAACTGTGGAAACCTTAGTGTTCCTGATATTTTTATTTTGTTCCATTGTTTATTCCGTGACGACTCTGTTAGTATGGGCGGTATTATTGCTAAACGGTTAAGTCTGAACCATACAAAGGGGCCCATCTTTGGAGGCCAGTACCTCGTCTCGCCGGAGGCTATTCACGCCTACCGGAACCCTACATCAGCCACAGAGCCAGAGTCGGAACCACAATTTGGTCCTCCACGACAGTCTAATTACCAATGGGATCCGGAGATGATTGCCTACCAGTGGCAATCAGAGTCTTCTTGTTCGCAGTACAACCCCAACTATTACTTTGGATATCCGCCAGGCCAGCCGTGGCCATAGACCAACTTAGGCCAAAAGCCTAAGCTTGGGGGAGTACGTATTTCTCACCGACATTACATTCATGTTCACACACTCATTGCTAGATGTCGATGCTCATACTTTTACATTGTATTATCCATGCTAGTTTATTTCCTTTTTATTGCTTTCTTCATGTGTGTTTAACAAACCTTGGGAAAAACAAAACAAAAAAATTACCTTTATCTTTTAATTAGTTTACTTTCCATGCTTGTAGTAGTAAATAAAAGAAAACCCAAAAAGATTTCTTGTTCTTCTTTTTCTTGTTGGGAGCTTTCCCGTGTATATAGTTTTATTTCTTTTCTTTTCTTTTCTTTCGGGTCGATAGGAGAAGATCATGATTAAATTGTTGAAGTGGCTCTTATATGCATTATTGTTGATCTGACAAAGAGCCTATATTACCTTGTCTTCTCTCTTGAATTGAATGCTTGCAGATTCCAGCTTAGTCCAATGCATGTGTACTATTATTATTATCCACACTATTCGGTCGTGCAAGTGAAAGGCAATAATGATGATTATATGATGAACTTATTGAGATGAGAAAAGATGGTATGAACTCGACCTCTCTTGTTTTTGTAAACATGATTAGTTCATCGTTCCTGATTCAGCCTATTATGAATAAACATATTCGCAATGACAATTAGATATTGTAGTGGCTTATGCCATGCTTAATTAGGTAGGAGCTTATAATGGTTTACCTTGCGTGCCAACATGCTATTAAAATGGTTGTGATGTGGTATGATAGGGTGGTATCCTCTTTTGAACGATTTGAGTGGCTTGACTTGGCACATGTTCACGCATGTAGTTGAAACAAAATCAACATAGCCTTCACGATATTTATGTTCATGGTGGATTATATCCTACTCATGCTTGCACTCAGTGTTCATTAACTTTAATGCATGTTCATGGCTGTTGTCGCTCTCTAGTTGGTCGCTTCCCAGTCTTTTGCTAGCCTTCACTTGTACTAAGCGGGAATACTGCTTGTGCATCCAACTCCACAAACACCAAAGTTATGCCATATGAGTCCACCATACCTACCTATATATGGTATCTACCTGCCGTTCCAAGTAAATTTGTATGTGCCAAACTCTAAACCTTCAAATAAACATTCTGTTTTGTATGCTCGAATAGCTCATGTATCAACTAGGGATGTCCGTATCTTCCATGTTAGGTGGGTTATTCTCAAGAGGAGTGGACTCCGCTCCTCACTCACGAGAAAATGGCTGGTCACCGGGATGCCCAGTCCCATGCTTTCTGCAAATCAAATCAAAATAATTGCAAACAAAACTCCCCATGGGACTCTTGTTAGTTGGAGGCACTCGTTGTTTCGAGCAAGCCATGGATTGATGCTTGATGGTGGAGGGGGAGTATAAACTTTACCATTCAGTTTGGGAACCGCCTATAATGTGTGTAGCATGGAAGATATCGCCATCTCTTGGTTGTTATGTTGACAATGAAAGTATAACGCTCAAAATATTATTCATCTCTATTTCAAAATCGAGCTCTGGCACCTCTACAAATCCTTGCTTCCCTCTGCGAAGGGCCTTTCTGTTTACTTTTATGTTGAGTCATCATCCTCTTATTAAAAAGCACCAGTTGGAGAGCACCACTATCATTGGCATTCATTACTGTTAGTTTACACTGAGTATGACTTGACTGGATCTCTTTTACCATGAATTACAATGTCTAGTCAGTCCTTGATCTTTAAAGGTGCTCAGCATTTATGTTTTGCGGTCTCAGAAAGGGCTAGCGAGATACCATCCTGTTATATCATATTATGATTGTTTTGAGAAAGTGTTGTCATCCGAGATTTATTATTATTACTCGCTAGTTGATTATGCCATTGACATGAGTAAACATGAGACCTAAGAGTTATTGTGAATATGGTTAGTTCATAATCTTTGCCGAAAACTTGAATGCTGGCTTTATATATTTACAACAACAAGAGCAAACAGAGTTTGTAAAAGTTTTTCTTTTTCACTTTGAGTTTGTCAACTGAATTTCTTGAGGACAAGCAAAGGTTTAAGCTTGGGGGAGTTGATACGTCTCTGTCGTATCTACTTTTACAAACACTTTTGCCCTTGTTTTGGACTCTAACTTGCATGATTTGAATGGAACTAACCTGGACCGACGCTGTTTTCAGCAGAATTTCCGTGGTGTTATTTATGTGCAGAAACAAAAGTTGTCGGAATGACCTAAAACTTCACGGGGACTATTTTTGGAAATAATAAAAAATACTGGCAAAAGATCAAGACCAGGGGGACCACAACCTAGCCACGAGGGTGGGGGCGCTCCTGCCCCCCTGGGCGCACCCCCCTACCTCGTGGCCCCCCTGGAGCTCCTCCGACGTCAACTCCAACTCTACATATTCGTGTTCGGAGAGAAAAAAATCAGGGAGAAAGATTCATCACATTTTACGATACGGAGTTGCCGCCAGGCCCTAAACTCTCTCGGGAGGGCTGACCTGGAGTCCGTTCGGGGCTCCGGAGAGGGGAATCCGTCGCCATCGTCATCATCAACCATCCTCCATCACCAATTTCATGATGCTCACCGCTGTGCGTGAGTAATTCCATCGTAGGCTTGCTGGAGGGTGATGGGTTGGATGAGATTTACCATGTAATCGAGTTAGTTTTGTTAGGGTTTGATCCCTAGTATCTACTATGTTCTGAGATTGATGTTGCTATGACTTTGCTATGCTTAATGCTTGTCACTAGGGCCCGAGTGCCATGATTTCAGATCTGAACCTATTATGTTTTCATGAGTATATGTGAGTTCTTGATCCTATCTTGCAAGTCTATAGTCACCTACTATGTGTTATGATCCGGCAACCCCGAAGTGACAATAATCGGGACCACTTCTGGTGATGACCTTAGTTTGAGGATTTCATGTATTCACTATGTGTTAATGCTTTGGTCTGGTACTCTATTAAAAGGAGGCCTTAATATCCCTAAGTTTCCGCTAGGACCCCGCTGCCACGGGAGGGTAGGACAAAAGATGTCATGCAAGTTCTTTTCCATAAGCACGTATGACTATATTCAGAATACATGCCTACATTACATTAATGAATTGGAACTAGTTCTGTGTAACCTAGGTTATGACTGTTACATGATGAACCACATCCGGCATAATTCTCTATCACCGATCCATTGCCTACGAGCTTTCCATATATTGTTCATCGCTTATTTACTTTACTGTTGCTATTGGTATCATCACTACAAAATACCAAAACATTACTTTTGCTACCGTTACCTTTTGCTACCGTTACCACTACTATCATATTACTTTGCTACTAAATACCTTGCTGCAGATATTAAGTTTCCAGGTGTGATTGAATTGACAACTCAGCTGCTAATACTTGAGAATATTCTTTGCTCCCCTTGTGTCGAATCAATAAATTTGGGTTGAATACTCTACCCTCGAAAGCTGTTGCGATCCCCTATACTTGTGGGTTATTAGTTGGTATCAGAGCCGACTGCCTGTAGGAATCTCTCTTCCACACTCCTTGGCCGAAGTCGAGTCTAGTTAGTGAAAATTGTTTTACTAACATGGCTGTGCGGCCCATGGGCCCACGTCGCCATTGGGTGGTATTAGGATCTTTTATTCCTCGGCCTATACTCTGGGACTCTGATCTCTCTTCTATTCGGGTTAAATGATTCTACTAACTCTGACTCTAGGTTCTCGTAATTACTTCCTCCCGGAGAGCCCCTCACTCCAGATGATTGCTTGGTGCGCCGAAGGATTCCGAAGATACTCTCCGAATGTTATCCCAAGAACTTGTGCTCATTGCGTTTGCAATTCCCTTCAACCGTCAACCCATATAGAAAACTACATGCACTTGCCATTCTTACAAGATACCCTACAATACTCGTGCCTTACAGGCAGTCGGCTCTGATACCAACTAATAACACACAAGTATAGGGGATCACAACAGTTTTCGAGGGTAGAATATTCAACCCAAATTTATTGATTCGACACAAGGGCAGCCAAAGAATATTCTCAAGTATTAGCAGTTGAGTTGTCAATTCAACCACACCTAGCAACCACACCTAGAAACTTAATATCTGCAGCAAAGTGTTTAGTAGCAAAGTAGTATGATAGTAGCGGTAACGGTAGCAAAAGCTAACGATAGCAAAAGTAATGTTTTTGGTGTTTTGTAGTGATGATAGCAATAGCAACGGAAAAGTAAATAAGCGAAGAACAATATATGGAAAGCTCGTAGGCAATGGATCGGTGATAGAGAATTATGCCGGATGCGGTTCATCATGTAACAGTCATAACCTACGGTGACAAAGAACTAGCTCCAATTCATCAATGTAATGTAGGCATGTATTCTGAATATAGTCATACGTGCTTATGGAAAAGAACTTGCATGACATCTTTTGTCCTACCCTCCCGTGGCAGCGGGGTCCTAGCGGAAACTAAGGGATATTAAGGCCTCATTTTAATAGAGTACCGGACCAAAGCATTAACACATAGTGAATACATGAACTCCTCAAATTACGGTCATCACCGGGAGTGGTCCCGATTATTGTCACTTCGGGGTTCCCGGATCATAACACATAGTAGGTGACTATAGACTTGCAAGATAGGATCAAGAACTCTCATATATTGAATGAAAACATAGGTCAGATCTGAAATCATGGCACTCGGGCCCTAGTGACATGCATTAAGCATAGCAAAGTCATAGCAACATCAATCTCAGAACATAGTGGATACTAGGGATCAAACCCTAACAAAACTAACTCGATTACATGATAAATCTCATCCAACACATCATCGTCCAGCAAGGCTACGATGGAATTACTCACGCACGGCGGTGAGCCTCATGAAATTGGTGATGGAGGATGGTTGATGATGACGATGGCGATGGATTCCCCTCTCCGGAGCCCCGAACGGACTCCAGATCAGCCCTCCCGAGAGGTTTTAGGGCTTGGCGGCAGCTCCGTATTGTAAAACGCGATGAATCTTTCTCTTGATTTTTTTTCTCCCCGAAAGAAAATATATAGTGTTGGAGTTGAGGTCGGAGGAGCTCCAGGGGGCCCACGAGGTAGGGGGGCGCGCCCCCACCCTCTTGGCTAGGGTGTGGCCCCCTGGTCTTCATCTTTTGCAAGGATTGTTTATTATTTCCAAAAAGATGTTCCGTGAAGTTTCAGGTCATTCCGAGAACTTTTGTTTCTGCACATAAATAACACCATGGCAATTCTACTGAAAACACCGTCAGGTCCGGGTTAGTTCCATTCAAATCATGCAAGTTAGAGTCCAAAACAAGGGCAAAAGTGTTTGGAAAAGTAGATACGGACGTATCAACTCCCCCAAGCTTAAACCTTTTCTCGTCCTCAAGCAATTCAGTTGACAAACTGAAAGTGATAAAGAAAATTTCTACAAACTCTGTTTGCTCTTGTTGTTGTAAATATGTAAAGCCAGCATTCAAGTTTTCGGCAAAGATTATGAACTAACCATTTTCACAATAACGCATAGGTCTCATGTTTACTCATATCAATGGCATAATCAACTAGCGAGCAATAATAATAAATCTCGGATGACAACACTTTCTCAAAACAATCATAATATGATATAACAAGATGGTATCTCGCTAGCCCTTTCTGAGACCGCAAAACATAAATGCAGAGCACCTTTAAAGATCAAGGACTGACTAGACATTGTAATTCATGGTAAAAGAGATCCAGTCAAGTCATACTCAATGTAAACTAATAAGTAATGAATGCAAATGATAGCGTGCTCTCCAACTGGTGCTTTTTAATAAGAGGATGATGACTCAACATAAAAGTAAATAGATAGGCCCTTCGCAGAGGGAAGCAGGGATTTGTAGAGGTGCCAGAGCTCGGTTTTGAAATAGAGTGAATAATATTTTGAGCGGTATACTTTCATTGTCAACATAACAACCAAGAGATGGCGATATCTTCCATGCTACACACATTATAGGCGGTTCCCAAACAAAATGGTAAAGTTTATACTCCCCCTCCACCAACAAGCATCAATCCATGGCTTGCTCGAAACAACGAGTGCCTCCAACTAACAAGAGTCCCAGGGGGAGTTTTGTTTGCAATTATTTTGATTTGATTTGCATAAAGCATGGGACTGGGCATCCCGGTGACCAGCCACTTTCTCGTGAGTGAGGAGCGGAGTCCACTCCTCTTGAGAATAACCCGCCTAACATGGAAGATACGGACATCCCTAGTTGATACATGAGCTATTCGAGCATACAAAACAAGGAATATTTATTTGAAGGTTTAGAGTTTGGCACATACAAATTTACTTGGAACGGCAGGTAGATACCGTATATAGGTAGGTATGGTGGACTCATATGGAATAACTTTGGGGTTTATGGAGTTGGATGCACAAGCAATATTCCCGCTTAGTACAGGTGAAGGCTAGAAAAAAGACTGGGGAGCGACCAGCTAGAGAGCGACAACAGTCATGAACATGCATTAAAATTAATCAACGCCGAATGCAAGCATGAGTAGGATATAATCCACCATGAACATAAATATCATGAAGGCTATGTTGATTTTGTTTCAACTACATGCGTGAACATGTGCCAAGTCAAGTCACTTAAATCATTCAGAGAGGATACCACCCTATCATACCACATCACAACCATTTTAATAGCATGTTGGCACGCAAGGTAAACCATTATAAGCTCCTAGCTAATCAAGCATGGCAAGACTATGATCTCTAGTTGTCTGCAACATGTTATTCATAATAGGCTGAATCAGGAACCGATGAACTAATCATATTTACAAAAACAAGAGAGGTCGAGTTCATACCAGCTTTTCTCATCTCAGTCAGTCCATCATAAATCGTCATAATTGCCCTTTCACTTGCACGACCGAACGATGTGGATAGTAATAATAGTGCACGTGCATTGGACTAAGTGGAATATGCAAGCATTCAATAAACAGGAGAAGACAATGCAATATGAGCTCTTTTGTCAGATCAACAATAATGCATATAAGAGCCACTTCATCAATAAAATTATGGTCTTCTCCTATCGACCCCCAAAGAAAAGAAAAGAAATAAAACTATTTACACGGGAAAGCTCCCAACAAGCAAAAAGAAGAACAGGAAATCTTTTTGGGTTTTCTTTTTAATTACTACTACAAGCATGGAAATTAAAACTAACTAAAAGCTACAACTAATTTTTTGGTTTTTCTTAAGGTTTATTAAGAACACAAGAAGAAAGCATGAAAGGAAATAAACTAGCATGAATGATACAATGAAAAAGTATGAGCACCGACATCTAGCAATGAGTATGTGAACATGAATGTAATGTTGGTGAGAAATATCGTACTCCCCCAAGCTTAGGCCTTTTGGCCTAAGTTGGTCTATGGCCATGGTTGGCCTGGGAGATATCCATAGTAATAGTTGGGGTCTAGTTGGGGTCGTATTGAGATGCAGCGGCTATCGCCTCCTAGGCTGCAGCGTGGCGGCGAGCTGCCTCCTCTCTCCTCTCATACTCATCTGCCTCCTCTCTGGTAATAAAATGTCTTCCTTTTGCCTGATAATCAAAGAAGGCAGGAGTAGGGAGAGTAATACGGACAGCACGACATCTGTCGAAGATTAAGCGATACTGGAGAGGTGATTCATTCCTCTCGACAAACTGGTGGTGAACCATAGCATTAAAGTCTAGGTAAGCAAGAGGCAATTCAATATCATCATTATGTATGGTTACACCAAGAAAATCAGCTAAGCAGGTTGCATAAATTCCTCCAAAGAAATCACCATTAAATATATTATGATGCAACCTACGTGCAACAATGGCTCCCAAATTATAAGATTTGTCTCCTAACACAGCACTCCTAAGAATACTGAGGTCAGGGACACACATATGACATGCTTCATCTTTACCATTTACGCACCTACCTATGAAGAGAGCAAAATAATGTATAGCAAGAAAATAAATGCTCCCTGTGGTAGCTTGTGCTATGTCTCTAGATTCCCCCACAGTTATACTAGCAAGAAAATCTCTAAATTCAGATTTGCGGGGTTCACTAGCACTACCCCATTGTGGAAGTTTGCAAGCAGTGGTAAAATCCTCTAAGTCCATCGTATAAGATTTTTCATAAAGATCAAACAAGATAGTTGGAGAATTACGTGAAGATGAAAATTCAAACCTCCTCACAAAGGAACTAGTGAGATAGTGGTACTGGCGGCACTTTTCTTCCTCGAAGCTCACAAGATCAGCGTTACGCAAATACACGTTAAATTCTTCCTTAATTCCCGCTCGATCCATAAAGTTTTCCGAAGGTCATTCACAAGGACGCACTGGAGCATCTCTTGGTGGCTCTTCATCAGCATCACGCATTGCAAGCCTAGGTCCTTGCTACCTTGAAGAACCACCTTGGTACATTTTCCTAAGCATATTTCTTCCTCAAGGAACAATCCCCCCAAGCAGTTTTGTGAGAGGTGCTTTAAGCAAGGAGATCGAAAATGGCAGCAAAATGAGCTAGAACTCGTGCTTGAGCTGGATATTGGTGTTTGTGGAAGGAAGAAGAAGTGTGTGGGTGCAGGAATAAGTGAAGGAGGGCCACTGTGGGCCCACGAGGCAGGGGCACGCGCCCGGGGGGTAGGGCGCGCCCTCCACCCTCGTGGCCAGGTGGATGCCCCCCGTGCTGTGTTCTAAGTGCCAAATATTCCAGAAAAAAATCATATTTAAATTTCAGGGCATTTGGAGAACTTTTATTTTCGGGGTATTTTTATATTGCACGGATAATTCAGATAACAGACGGAAAATACTTATTTTTATTTTATTTAATATAAATAATAGAAAGTAAAAGGAGGGTATAGAGAGTTGTGTTTTCTAACTTCATCCATCTCATGATCATCAAAAGGAATCCATTAACAAGGTTGATCAGGTCTTGTTAACAAACTCATTCCAAATAACATGGAACCAGAGAAATTTCGAATAACACTATGTTACCACAACGGGGATATGTACATCCCCAACAATAAGAATATCATATTTCTTCTTGACAGTAGGAACAGGAAATTCAAAACCTCCAAATATAATCGATGGAATTTTTCCAATAGAGTTGATACTATGAACTTGAGGTTGTTTCCTCGGAAAGTGTACCGTATGCTCATTACCATTAACATGAAAAGTGACATTGCCTTTGTTGCAATTAGTAATAGCCCCTGCAGTATTCAAAAAGGGTCTTCCAAGAATAATAGGCATACTATCGTCCTCGGGAATATCAGGAATAACAAAGTCCGTTAAAATAGTAACGTTTGCAACCACAACAGGCACATCCTCACAAATACCGATAGGTATAGCAGTTGATTTATCAGCCATTTGCAAAGATATTTCAGTAGGTGTCAACTTATTCAAATCAAGTCTACAATATAAAGAGAGAGGCATAACACTAACACCGGCTCCAAGATCACATAAAGCAGTTTTAACATAGTTTCTTTTAATGGATCATGGTATAGTGGGTACTCCTGGATCTCCAAGTTTCTTTGGTATTCCACCTTTAAAAGTATAATTAGCAAGCATGGTGGAAATTTCAGCTTCCGATATCTTTCTTTTATTAGTAACAATTTCTTTCATGTACTTAGCATAAGGATTCATTTTAAGCATATCAGTTAATCGCATACGCAAAAAGATAGGTCTAATCATTTCAGCAAAACGCTCAAAATCCTCATCATCCTTTTTCTTGGATGGTTTGGGAGGAAAAGTCATGGGTTTTTGAACCCACGGTTTTCTTTCTTTACCGTGTTTCCTAGCAACAAAAGTCTTTCTTATCATAACGTTGATTCTTTGATTGTGGGTTATCAAGATCAACAGCAGGTTCAATTTCTATGTCATTATCATTACTAGGTTGAGCATCAACATGAACATTATCATTAACATTATCACTAGTTTCAGGTTCATTACCAGATTGTGTTTCAGCATCAGAAATAGAAATACCATTTGGATTCTCAGGTATTTCAGCAATAGGTTCACTAGAAGCATGCAAAGTCCTATCATTTTTCTTTTTCTTCCTTTTAGAAGGACTAGGTGCCTCTATATTATTTCTCTGAGAATCTTGCTCAATTCTCTTAGGGTGGCCTTCAGGATACTAAGGTTCCTGAGTCATTCTATCAGTTCTAGTAGCCACTCTAACAGCATAGTCATTATTCTTACTATTCAATTCATTGAGCAAATCATTTTGAGCCTTAAGTACTTGTTCTACATGAGTGGTAACCATAGAAGAATGTTTACTAATAAGTTTAAGTTCACCTTTGACATTAGCCATATAATCACCCAAGTGTTCAATCATATTTGAATTGTATTTCAATTGTCTACCAAAATAAGCATTAAAATCTTCTTGCTTCACCATAAAATTATCAAACTCATCCAAGCATTGGCTAGCAAACTTAGTAAATGGGATGTTCAGCTTTATCATATCTATAGAGAGAATTTACCTTTACTACCTGTGTCGGGTTATCAAGACCATGTATTTCTTCAATAGGAGATGGATTAAAATTATGCATTTCTTCGACAGGCAGTAAATTAAGACCATGTATTTCTTCAATAGGAGGTAAATTCTGAACATCTTCATCTTTAATACCCTTTTCTTTCATAGATTTCTTTGCCTCTTGCATATCTTCAGGACTGAGAAACAGAACACCTCTTTTCTTCGGAGTTGATTTAGGAATAGGCTCAGGAAGTGTCCAATTATTTTCATTTGTCAACATATTATTCAATAGAATTTCAGCTTCATCCGGTGTTTTTTCCCTGAAAACAGAACCAGCACAACTATCCAGGTAATCTCTGCAAGCATCGGTTAGTCCATTATAAAAGATATCAAGTATTTCATTTTTCTTAAGAGGATGATCAGGCAAAGCATTAAGTAACTGGAGAAGCCTCCCCCAAGCTTGTGAGAGACTCTCTTCTTCAATTTGGACAAAATTATATATATCCCTCAAAGGAGCTTGTTTCTTATGAGTAGGGAAATATTTAGCAGAGAAGTAATAAATCATATCCTGGGGACTACGCACACAACCAGGATCCAGAGAATTAAACCATATCTTAGCATCACCCTTTAATGAGAATGGAAATATTTTAAGGATATAAAGGTAGTGAGATTTCTCATCATTAGTGAACAGGGTGGCTATATCATTTAATTTAGTAAGATGTGCCACAATAGTTTCTGATTCATAGCCATGAAAAGGATCAGATTCAACCAAAGTAATTATATCAGGATCAACAGAGAATTCATAATCATTATCAGTAACACAGATAGGTGAAGTAACAAAAGCAGGGTCAAGTTTCATTCTAGCATTAAGAGATTGATGCTTCCATTTAGCTAATAACCTCTTGAGCTCGTATCTGTCTTTGCAAGCTAAAATAGCTAAAGAAGCTTCATTTTCCAAAACATAACCCTCAGGAATAACAGGTGATTCATATTTATTAGGGGAATAGTCTTCATCATCACTTTCATCAATATTATCAGTTTCAATATTTTCATTCTCTCTAACCCTAGCAAGTTCTTCATCAAGAAACTCACCAAGTGGCATAGTAGTATCAAGCATAGAAGTAGTTGCACCATAAGTATCATGCATAGCAGAAGTGGCATCATCAATAACATGCGACATATCAAAATGAATAGCAGAAGCAGGTTTAGGTGTCGCAAGCTTACTCAAAACAAAAGGTGAATCAAGTGCAAAGCTAGATGGCAGTTCCTTACCTCCCCTCGTAGTTGAGGGATAAATCTTGGTTTTTGGATCTCTCAAGTTCTTCATAATGATAAGCAGATATAAATCCCAAGTGACTCAAAGAATAGAGCTATGCTCCCCGACAATGGCGCCAGAAAATAGTCTTGATAACCCACAAGTATAGGGGATCGGAACAGTTTTCGAGGGTAGAATATTCAACCCAAATTTATTGATTAGACACAAGGGGAGCCAAAGAATATTCTCAAGTATTAGCAGCTGAGTTGTCAATTCAACCACACCTGGAAACTTAATATCTGCAGCAAAGTGTTTAGTAGCAAAGTAATATAATAGTAGTGGTAACGGTAGCAAAAGGTAATGATAGCAAAAGTAATGTTTTTGGTGTTCTGTAGTGATGATAGAAATAGCAACGGAAAAGTAAATAAGCGAAGAACAATATATGGAAAGCTCGTAGGCAATGGATCGGTGATAGAGAATTATGTCGGATGCGGTTCATCGTGTAGCAGTCATAACCTAGGGTGACAAAGAACTAGCTCCAATTCATCATTGTAATGTAGGCATGTATTCCAAATATAGTCATACGTGCTTATGGAAAAGAACTTGCATGACATCTTTTGTCCTACCCTCCCATGGCAGTGGGGTCCTTGCGGAAACTAAGGGATATTAAGGCCTCCTTTTAATAGAGTCCCGGACCAAAGCATTAACACATAGTGAATACATGAACTCCTCAAACTACGGTCATCACCGGGAGTGGTCCCGATTATTGTCACTTCGGGGTTGCCGGATCATAACACATAATAGGTGACTATAGACTTGCAAGATAGGATCAAGAACTCTCATATATTGATGAAAACATAATAGGTTCAGATCTGAAATCATGGCACTCGGGCTCTAGTGACAAGCATTAAGCATAGCAAAGTCATAGCAACATCAATCTCAGAACATAGTGGATATTAGGGATCAAACCCTAACAAAACTAACTCGATTACATGATAAATCTCATCCAACCCATCACCGTCCAGCAAGCCTACGATGGAATTACTCATGCACGGCGGTGAGCATCATGAAATTGGTAATGGAGGATGGTTGATGATGATGATGGCGACGGATTCCCCTCTCCGGAGCCCCGAACGGACTCCACATCAGCCCTCCCGAGAGGTTTTAGGGCTTGGCGGCAGCTTCGTATTGTAAAACGCGATGAATTTTTCTCTCTGAAAATATATAGAGTTGGAGTTGAGGTCGGAGGAGCTCCAGGGGGCCCACGAGGTAGGGGCGCGCCCAAGGGGGCATACATGCCCCCCACCCTCATGGCTAGGGTATGGGCCCCCTGGTCTTCATCTTTTGCAAGGATTTTTTATTATTTCCAAAAAGACATTCTGTGAAGTTTCAGGTCATTCCGAGAACTTTTGTTTCTGCAGATAAATAACACCATGGCAATTCTACTGAAAACAGCGTCAGTCCGGGTTAGTTCCATTCAAATCATGCAAGTTAGAGTCCAAAACAAGGGCAAAAGTGTTTGGAAAAGTAGATACGACGGAGACGTATCAAATATCAAAGAACTATGTTGCTTAATATGAGTCTTCATCTTGTATTGCTTTTCACCATTTTCAGATTTCCTCCGGGTTCTGAGTTATTAGTCACTCAGGAACACCGATAAGTGACGATTCCGCACTCTGATTCAATAACTCTAAGTAATTTTTGTTGCTTACGAGTTTAATAATCCTTCAAGCTATTCCTAGCCTCATCGGCTATATCATTATCATGCTAAATTTTAACTGTGCTACCAGGTCCTTCCCGGAGCAAAGATTTCGACGGTGAGCTCATCTTACGTCGATCTTCCTCGTCATATCATTTGTCCTTGAACAACAAGCTTGATTTCGAGTTTGTGTCGTACCCATGGTTCCAATAACTTTTCGATTCATCATTCCATTGACTTGATGACATCGTCGATCGGTTACATCTTCTTGAAACCTCTCGACAAATGTGTTGTGATCAACATCAACATTCTGAGGTCTTCCAAGATATCTATCGAATTCTTGATGAGAAATATCATCCTTTGCCCTCAATGATTTGGGTTACCATCGAAAACATTATTGCATTCCCTCCAACACAAAACTTGTTCTTGTTTTGTGTTGTACCTTGAGTTCCTTGCTATCCAACTTATGTTATGTTCTACCATGGAGTATTACCATCTTTGATGTCAAGAATGTTGTGAGGATTGCTCCACCTCATAAGAATTCTTGATGTAGTAACACTTCTCGCTATCTCCGTTCTTTTCTTTGTCCCCGTGTTATTTCTAATCGGAATACTTTCAAATGAATTATGCTGTGTAATTTCAAAACTTCTAGCAGCCCTATTGCTTGAAGCTAATGGTTGATAGCTTGATTCTTATTCTATTGGTTATTGAATCACCATTCTAACATCGATCGTGCTACTTAGTCCATCCTTCCAGGTGCATGTTTCACTCAATGTCTACTCATTGATGTTCTCCTCGAACATACTTCGGTATCTACTTTGGTGTGTTCAAGATTATCTCCTTGTTCGCATAATTGTGGAAATCCATCTTTTTGGAAACCTCGCTGAATTGTCGCTGAGTCCATCAGCCACCTCCCCATCCTCTCCTTGATTTAATGACGAACTCTTGTTTAGGAGCTCGCTTCCATAGTTCATTTCCCAAGAACCTTACAGTGTCATCTCGACAATATGTGTTGCACCTTCTTCTAACACATCCAGAGTCTGAGGTATCCTAACACCAATCAGATCTGAATCTCGGCCAGATATGATGGTTGGAACAAATTTTCAAGAGTTATAACATTGGTCCTCTTATGACCTGGTAAGGTGATGTCATGCCTAGCACACCTAGCCGGAGGACCTAGTGTTATAGTTTCCTTTTTAACAAGGCTAACCATTTTTTCATGAGGAAATTTAAGGCCATGTTTAATAAGTTTATCCTGATGGATCCTTTGTGTATCCAAAGTATATCCTTTGCTTGAAGACCATGTCAATGCTATCTCGAAGCATGTATGTGGTACTCCGATCTTAAAAATGCTAAATTTTCTTTATCAATTATCCAAACAGTGTTGTATGGGTAATGTCATTGAATTCCTCTCCCCTTTTCTAAATGGTATCTCTACTTTCTATCCTGTCATGGATATCATGCTCTGCTTGTCCTTGGGAAGGATATACCCCTGGAATATGTGTTTGAACACATTTTCCATTCCGTTGTTCGGTTTAATCTGATAATCACATTTT
Organism: Triticum urartu; assembly: GCF_003073215.2. Lineage (NCBI taxonomy): Eukaryota > Viridiplantae > Streptophyta > Magnoliopsida > Poales > Poaceae > Triticum > Triticum urartu. Next base: position 43,243,459 of record NC_053022.1, read on the forward strand.
CCTTTGCATTGTTCTGTTTAAACTTTCTTGCGGTCTATATGATCTAAGCAGTAAAATTCCGTGCTTAGGTAAGCACCTTATTGTATCACTCTATTAGTAAGACCATGTTACTATTGTTGATGACATTCTGGTAACCACCGATGGACGAGAACTTTGCCTATTGGTCTGCCTCGTTCAACGAGCAGGAAAATGGTTCTCTTCATCCCTCGCCCTTGGTACCGATGTTGTTGTCCATGTAACTCATAGGCTATCCTCCGACATGCCATGCTTACATGATTGTGTAAGATGTCACCACCCTTCCTACTTTTAACCCACATGGTGGGCCCATAACCCACAGTTCCATAGGATCAAAACCTGACTCTCCTACACACCCCCTGTTCCCAAGGTTATTCCTAGCGCGTGGCCTCGTATGTAATTCACGAGCCACCTTTTGAAAGATCATCAATTCTCATATCAGACACAATACTTATTCCCGTTGCTTTGAACCCCTTTCACACCCTGTTTCAGGCATCAAACGATTGCCTACCCACTTGAAACTTTTTATTATACCTTCTTACTTTGCTCTCGATATTTTCTTAAGTTTCAGTTCGAGAGTTACTTTCCGCAGCCTTCCCCGATGTTAGCTACTAAATAGTCTACCTTGCAGGTCCGTTCTCTCGGAATACCCACCCTTTATTCTTTCGTAAGTACGATGGAGATTCCCGGAGAAAGAATGCTGACTTCATCACATCAACGTAATGGAAAGACTTCTTCGAGAAGACAACCAAGAACAAGAAGACTCGTTAGAAATTTCGTAACCAGAACTTTCATCCTTACCACACCTCTTAAATCTCGGGACGAGATTTCTTGTAGTAGAGGAGAATTGTGACGCCCGGATAATTAGGCTACAGTAAAACTCCACTAATGATGCCATGACACCTTTGTTACTGTTGCAAATCACGTGTTTGGTCGAAACGTTTCAAATTCAAAAATTAATTATTGTCACACATCAAAACTTTTCAAACAATAAAATAAAAAAGTTCGGGACGTGCAAATTAATGCCTAGGAAATTATAGTGCAGAAGGAACTTATTTAGAAAATGCCTAAACATTTTAAGATGAGTTAAAACAGAAAAGAAAAATGAAAAGAAAAAAACAAACAAAGAGAACAATAGACCCCCCCGCTGGGCCTCTTGGCCCAGCTGGCCAACCGGCCGGCCCAACCTGGGGCCTACTTACCCACGCCCCGCTAAACCTAACCCCCACTACCACCCACTCCCCTCACCCGCTCGCTCACTCCCCCCTTCCCTCCCGATCCAATTCTGGATCGGGATCGGGCTTTGCCGCCGCCCACCGTCGCCGATGACCGCTTCACCATCGCCACCCGCCGTCGTCGACCACCGCTGCCACACGAGGACCCGAAGCCGCCTGACGCTGCCCCGCCGTCGCCGCGTCCTCGCAGCCGTCCATGTGCCTTCGCCCGCCTCCACTGCCCGCTCGCGCCCACCGTTCATCGCGCCACGCACCATCCTGCTGCTGCTTGCTCCACTGCAGCTGCCGCCACAGCTACTTTCTCCTCCCGTGGCTCCTGCCTCGACTTCCCGTGTCGTCGCTCCGCAGTGGTCCTACCGCTGTTCCATGGCCCCGCGCCGTCTCGGCGGCCGGCGCCCGGCACCACAGCTGCGCCCTCCCTGGGCGGGCTCCCCCGTCACCGGCAACCTCGCCCAGCACTGGGAGGGTTGCGCCCCTGCGCCATGCGCCCGCTGCGCCATATCGGGCGGCGCACGACGCCCGCTACCGCCCGAACCGCTATGGCCCCTCTGGGCCGCAGACATGTGGGGTGGTCGCCCGAACCGCAAATAGTAATAATAACAACATTAATTAAATAATTAATTAAAAAGAATTAATTAACTTAATTAATCTTGTTTAATTAAACAAATTAAACATTAGTTACCTAATTAACCTAATTAGTTAATTAGCTAATTAAGTAGTCACTGACTAGTGGGCCCCACCCCTAATTAATCTTGGTTAGGTTAATTAAAATTGGTTAATTAAAATGTATCGCTGACAGGTGGGACCCACCTATCAGGTTGACTAGGTCAACGGTCAATGTTGACTACTGACGTCATGCTGATGTCAGCGTGCACTGTTCTTGATAATGTTGATTTAAAATAATTAAATACATCCTAAAAATGATTTAAATCTTTTAAAATTAATATAAAATAAACCGTAGCTCGGATGGGAAAACTTTGTACATGAAAGTTGCTCAGAACGACGAGACGAATCCGGATACGTAGCCCGTTCGTCCGCCACCCATCCCTAGCATAGCGAACACGCAACTTTCCCCCTCCGATTCATCGGTCCGAAAACGCGAAACACCGGGGATATTTCCCCCCTTCACTGGTATGACCTCATACCACGTTAGGGCACACCTAGCACCGCTACTTGTCATGTCATGCATCGTTATGCATCTGTTTGCATTGTATTCATTGTTTCTTCCCCCTCTTCTCTCCGGTAGACTACGAGACTGACGCCGCTGCTGGTGCCCCGTCCGACTACGTTGTTGACGACCCCTACTTGCTAGAGCAACCAGGCAAGCCCCCCCTTGATCACCAGATATCGCCTATTCTTCTCTCTACTGCTTGCATTAGAATAGTGTAGCATGTTACTGCTTTTTTGTTAATCCTATTCTGATGCATAGCCTGTCCTTGCTACTATTGTTGATACCTTACCCGCAATCCTAAATGCTTAGTATAGGATGCTCGATTATCATCAGTGGCCCTACATTCTTGTTCGTCTACCATGCTATACTATCGGGCCGTGATCACACGGGAGGTGATCACGGCTGTATGCTATATACTTTATACATGATACATGTGGTGACTAAAGTCGGGTCAGCTCGTAGAGCACCCGCGAGTGATTCACGGATTGGGGGTTGAAAGGACCTTTGTCCCGACGGCCCTCTGTGTGGATCTTTGTGGCAGAGCGACAGGGTAGGTTGACACCACCTAGGAGAGAGGTGGGCCTGGCCCTGGTCGGCATCCGCGATTATTTCAAAATAACACGCTTAACAAGATTTGGGTATTTGATCTGAGTCTGGCCATTGGCCTATACGCACTAACCAACCATGCGGGAACAGTTATGGGCACTCGACGTCATGGTATTAGCCGAAGCCTTCTTGACGTCAGCAACTGAGCGGCGCGCGCTGGGTTGGACTAGAACGCCTGCTCTTGTATAATGGAGGCTAGGTCTGCTAGCCGACCACGTACGCAACATGCAGATGTGCAATGGAAGATGGGCCCAGACGCCTGCGCGATAGGATTTAGACCGGCGTGCTAACCTCTCTGTTGTGCCTAGGTAGGGTTGCGACGTGTTGATCTTCCGAGGCCGGGCATGACCCAGGAAAGTGTGTCCGGACAAAGAGGATCGAGCATGTTGGGAAATGTGGTGCACCCCTGCAGGGAAGTTGATCTATTCGAATAGCTGTGTCCCTCGGTAAAAGGATGACCCGGAGTTGTACCTTGACCTTATGACAACTAGAACTAGATACTTAATAAAACACACCCTTCTGAGTGCCAGATACAACCGGTGATCGCTCTCTCACAGGGCGATGAGGGGAGGATCACCGGGTAGGGTTATACTATGCGATGATACATGGTGAACTTACCATCTACTCTCTTCTACATGCTGCAAGATGGAGGTTGCCAGAAGCGTAGTCTTCGATAGGACTAGCTATCCCCCTCTTATTCCGGCATTCTGTAGTTCAGTCCACATATGCTACCCCTTTACATTTGATACCAATGCATACATATATAGTGTAGCTCCTTGCTTGTGAGTACTTTGGATGAGTACTCACGGTTGCTTTGCTCCCCCTTTTCCCCTTCTCTATTCCCGATTGCTGCGAACAGACGTTGGAGTCCAGGAGCAAGACGCCACCGTCGACGATGACTCCTACTACACTGGAGGAGCCTATTACTACGTGCAGGCCGCTGACGACGACCATGAGTAGTTTAGGAGGATCCCAGGCAGGAGGCATGCGCCTCTTTCGATTTGTATCCCAGTTTGTGCTAGCCTTCTTAAGGCAAACTAGTTTAACTTATGTCCGTACTCAGATATTGTTGCTTCCGCTGACTCATCTATGATCGAGCTCTTGTATTCGAGCCCTCGAGGCCCCTGGCTTGTAATATGATGTTTGTATGACTTATTTTTATTTGTAGGGTTGTGTTGTGATATCATCCCGTGAGTCCCTGATCTTGATTGTACATGTTTGCGTGTATGATTAGTGTACGATCAACACGGGGGTGTCACAATTAATCATATTAGTTAAGAACTCCCACTTAGATAGACATCCCTCTAATCATCTAAGTGATCACGTGATCCAAATCAACTAAACCATAACCGATCATCACGTGAATTGGAGTAGTTTTCAATGTTGAACATCACTATGTTGATCATATCACCTATATGATTCACGCTCGACCTTTCGGTCTCAGTGTTCTGAGGCCATATCTGCATATGCTAGCCTCGTCAAGTTTAACCCGAGTATTCTGCGTGTACAAAACTGTCTTACACCCATTGTAGATGAACGTTGAGCTTATCACACCCGATCATCACGTGGTGTCTCGGCACGACGAACTTTGGCAACGGTGCATACTCAGGGAGAACACTTTTACCTTGAAATTTAGTGAGAGATCATCTTATAATTCTACCATAAAACAAAGCAAAAAAGATGCATAAAGGATAAACATCACATGCAATCAATATAAGTGATATGATATGGCCATCATCATCTTGTGCCTTTGATCTCCATCTCCAAAGCACCGTCATGATCACCGGCGCGATGATACGTCTCCAACGTATCTATAATTTTTCATTCTTCCATGATATTATATTATCAACCTTGGATGTTTTATATGCATTCATATGTTATTTTATATGATTTTTGGGACTAACCTATTAATCCAGAGCCCAGTGCCAATTTCTGTTTTTTCCTTGTTTTAGAGTATCGCAGAAAAGGAAAATCAAATAGAGTCCAATTGACCTGAAACTTCACGGAACTTATTTTTGGACCAGAAGAAGCCCACGGAGTATCGGAGTTGGACCAGGAGAGTCCCGGGCTGCCCACGAGGGTGAGGGGCGCGCCCACCCCCCTGGGCGCGCCCCCTGCCTCATGGACAGCCCGGAGGTCCACTGAGGGAGTCCTGGATTAGGGGGTCTCCGGACAGCTGGACTATATCCTTTGGCCGGACTGTTGGACTATGAAGATACAAGATTGAAGACTTCGTCTCGTGTTCGGATGAGACTCTACTTGGCGTGGAAGGCGAGCTAGGCAGTACGGATATGGATATCTCCTCCTTTGTAACTGACCTTGTGTAACCCTAGCCCCCTCCGGTATCTATATAAATCGGAGGTTTCTAGTCCGTAGGACAACATACAATCATACCATAGGCTAGCTTCTAGGGTTTAGCCTCTCCGATCTCGGGGTAGATCAACTCTTGTAATACTCGTATCATCAAGAATAAATCAAGCAGGACGTAGGGTTTTAGCTCCATCAAGAGGGCCCGAACCTGGGTAAAACATCGTGTCCCATGCCTCCTGTTACCATCCGCCTTAGACGCACAATTCGGGACCCCCTACCCGAGATCCGCCGGTTTTGACACCGACATTGGCGCTTTCATTGAGAGTTCCTCTGTGTCGTCGCCGTTAGGCTTGATGGCTCCTACGATCATCGATAGTGATGCAGTCCAGGGTGAGACTTTTCTCCTAGGACAGATCTTTGTGTTCGGTGGCTTCGCACTACGGGCCAATTCGCTTGGCCATCTGGAGCAGATCGACAGTTACGCCCCTGGCCACCAGGTCAGATTTGGAAGCTTAAACTACACGGCCGACATCCGCGGAGACTTGATCTTTGACGTATTCGAGCCCCTGCCTTATGCGCCACGCGGTCACGATGAGTACGATTTAGCTCTACCATTGGACCATATTCAGGAGATCGCACCGGCAGCTGCTCCGAACCTCAATTCGGAGCCAGTTGCGCCATCCATGGATGGGTGGATAGACCCCGTCACGGAGGCCGTATCCTTAGCAGCGATCGAGCTGAATATCGACCTTACCCTTCACGAGAGCCGTGTTGCCAAACTGCCAGATCCCTCTCCAGCCACGGACTTCAAACCGCATGCGCCCATTCCTGTCAAATCCGACTGGGTGCCGATCATGGAGTTTACCTCTGCGGATATTTTTCAGCACTCGCCTTTTGGCGACATACTGAACTCATTAAGGTCTCTCTCCTTGTGAGGAGAGTCCTGGCCGAACTACGTCCGGCAGGATTGGGATGCGGATGATGAAGAAATTCGCCGCCCACCCACCACCCACTTAGTAGTCACTGTCGATGACTTAACCAACATGCTCGACTTCGACTCCGAAGGCATCGACGGTATGGACGACGAAGGTGGAGATGAAGAGGAACCACTGCCCCCAGGGCACTGGACAGCCACCTCATCATACGATATATACATGGTGGATAGACCCAAAGAAGGAAATGGCTACGAGACAACGGAGGATGACCCCTCCAAAAAGCAACCCAAGCGCCGGCGTCAGCGGCGCCGCTCTAAGTCCCGCCAAGGCAAAAGTGGTGATACCGGCACTGGAGATAATAGCACTCCGGACAGTGCCGAAGACAACAACAATCCCCTCCAGCAAGATTTAGAGCAGGAGGATGAAGGAGCCAGCCCTCCTGAGAGAGCTGCAGATGGAGAGGCGGAGGATGATAATTACATGCCTCCCTCCGAAGACAAGGCAAGCCTCGACGATGACGAATTCGTCATGCCAGAGGATCCCATCGAACAAGAGCGCTTCAAGCGCCGGCTTATAGCCACGGCAAATAGCCTCAAGAAAAAGCAACAGTAGCTTCAAGCTGATCAAGATTTGCTAGCTGACAGATGGACTGAAGTCCTGGCGGCCGAGGAATATAAACTCGAATGCCCCTCCAAGAGTTACCCAAACTGCAGGTTGCTACCCCGACTGGAGGAGGAAGAACCGAAACCTACATCCCCGGCGTATGACGCGGCTGATCGGCCACCTCGTGGCCGCGGCAAAGAGGCATTCCAGCCAAAAGCTCAGCCCGCACCCCGACGCCATTCAAATAAAAAGGCATGGGGAAATACGCCAGACCTGCGAGACGTATTGGAGGACAAAGCAAAACATGCAAGATCGATCTACGGATCACGAGGGTGTGCCACTATGCGAGATGATAATCGTCACGCCGGATATAGTAAAAGTAAGTCCGGCCGGGCCGAACACAGCGGGCAAGACTCATTCGAGCTGTGTCGCGACATAGCCCAGTACAGAGGCGCCGCACACCCCCTATGCTTCACAGACAAAGTAATGGATCATCAAATCCTAGAGGGTTTCAAACCCGTAAATATAGAATCATACGACGACACAACAGATCCTGCGGTATGGATCGATGATTTCCCCCTGCATATCCACATGGCCCGCGATGATGATCTACACGCCATTAAATACCTCCCACTCAAGCTCAAAGGACCAGCTCGGCATTGGCTCAATAGCTTGCCAGCAGAGTCCATTGGCTGTTGGGAGGATCTGGAAGCCGCATTCCTCGATAACTTCCAGGGCACTTACGTGCGACCCCCAGATGCCGATGACTTGAGCCACATAATTCAGCAGCCAGAGGAATCGGCCAGGCAATTCTGGACACGGTTCCTAACAAAGAAAAATAAAATCATCGACTGTCCGGATGCAGAGGCCCTAGCAGCTTTTAAGCACAACATCCGCGACGAGTGGCTCGCCCGACACCTTGGCCAGGAAAAGCCGAAATATATGGCAGCCCTCACGACACTCATGACCCGCTTTTGTGCGGGAGAAGATAGCTGGCTGGCTCGCGGCAATAACATATCAAAGAACCATGGTACTTCGGATACCAAGGATGGCAATGGCAGGTCATGTCGCAACAAACATAAGCACCGCATTAACAGCGACAATACCGAGGACACGGCAGTCAATGCTGGATTCAAAGGCTCTAAACCCGGTCAGCAGAAAAAGCCATTCAAAAGAAGCACTCTGGGCCCGTCCGGTTTGGACCGTATACTCGACCGCTCGTGCCAAATACACGGCACCCCCGACAAGCTAGCCAACAATACCAACAGGGATTGTTGGGTGTTCAAGCAGGCCGGCAAGTTAAATGCCGAAAACAAAGATAAGGGGTCACATAGCGATGACGAGGAGGAGCCCCGGCAGCCGAACACCGGAGGACAAAAGAGGTTCCCCCCACAAGTGCAGACGGTGAACATGATATACGCAACCCACATCCCCAAGAGGGAGCGGAAGCGTGCGCTCAGGGACGTATATGCGTTGGTGCCAGTCGCCCCAAAGTTCAACCCATGGTCCTCCTGTCCGATCACCTTTGATCGCAGGGACCACCCCACTAGTATCCGTCATGGTGGATTCGCCGCATTGGTCCTAGACCCAATCATTGACAGATTTCACCTCACTTGAGTCCTGATGGACGGCGGCAGCAGCCTGAACCTGCTTTTTCAGGAGACAGTGCGCGAAATGGGTATAGACCCCTCAAGGATCAAACCCACAAAAACGACCTTTAAAGGTGTCATACCAGGTGTAGAGGCCCATTGCACAGGCTCAATCACACTGGAAGTGAAGAGTTAATCTTCGACATAGTCCCGTTCCATAGTGGCTACCATGCACTGCTCGGGCGAACCGCATTCACGATATTCAACGCGGTACCACATTATGCATACCTCAAGCTCAAGATGCCAGGACCTCGGGGGGTCATAACAGTCAATGGAAACACAGAGCGCTCTCTCCGCACGGAGGAGCACACTGCGGCCCTCGCAGCAGAAGCGCAAAGCAGCCTCTTAAGGCAATCCACTAGTTCAGCGATTAAGGACCCAGACACCTTCAAGCACGCCCGGAGTAATCGGCAACTGGACCGCCAGGCACGTTCCGTGCTCGCATAGCAATGCGGCCCCCACCCCGTTCCCAGCCAAACGGCCGTGCCACGCGTACATAATTACGCATTAAAAATACCATGGGCACAGGCGGGGAGGGGGGCACGACTGCGGCACGCTCCAAGTCACGGCTTAAACCACACTAGGGGCTTCCCGCTTTGTTGTTTTTCTCTTTCAGGACTTTAATCTCTGGAAACCCTGTCCGGCAGCATGATTGCTGAACACATGATGCAGCAACCAAGGAGGCAGAAAGCTACGTCACACCACGGAACTCCCAGGTGGATTATGATAACGAGTGAAATATTTGCTTTAATACTATTCCTCAGCTTGCCCTTGGAAGGGACATGTCAAACAGTCCTACTTTTTGCTTATCGCACTACTTGTATCATTCTGCTTTAACGCACCTTTTTGAATAAACAATGCATAGCATTAATACTATTGTTGCATTCTTCCTTTATATATATATATATGTTCATTCACGACATCTAGCATCCGTACACTCTGGTACGGCCAATACGCTAGGGGCTTAAGCATACCCCATAATGCGGTGTGAGAAGTCCGAACACTTTCGACAGTGCGGCACCCCGAGCTTATAGCATTATATGCATCAGCTCTGAATCATGTCTTGGGTCAATAGTTGGGTTTTCCCGGCTCCCATGTTTTGGTACCTTACGTTCTGCTATATCGGCTAAGGTAGCACTGGAAGAACTACTGCGATTGTGCCCCGGTTCTGCTGGGCTAAGCACCTCAGTAGAGAAAGCTAAAAGTGACTGTCATGATAAGGAGAGAGACTGGTCGCTGTTTGAGAGGTTTCAAGTCCCTAAAGACTTATGCCGCTTAGAGCGAGGAGTCGGCCCTGTCCGGCTTAAGGCATGTATCGCGCCCCGAATTCGGCCTTCCGAATACTAGGGGCTTCGCCGAAATTTAAAATTATAGAATTCTATGGCTAAGTGAGAGTGATAACGCATTATAGTCCGATTGCCTTGTTCGTTGTGCTGAGCACCTCCCTCGAAGGACCCAACAATGGGAACAAGAGTGCTCAGGTTTATCCTGAACACCCCAGCACTCGTGGTGTGGGGGCAGAAGCCGACGACTAGTCATCTCTCAGATTTAATAAACAGCCGAACAGAAGGTAATATTTTAAATTCAGACAAGCGTTGCATAGCGCATATGAACATGTTTTCATAATACAGGATTACACGAGCAAGTTTATTCAAATATCACATCTTTTGCACACTCGTCCGCTACGAGACGGGCACCTTCAGGACACCCTCATAGTACATCTCGGGGTTACGATGCTCCTTGCCCGCAGGCGGCCCTTCCTTCACCAGCTTCATGGCGTCCATCTTGGCCCATTGCACCTTGACACGGGCGAAAGCCCGGCATGCGCCTCTGATGCAGATGGACCGCTTAATGACTTCCAGCCGTGGGCAGGCATCCACAAGCCGCCTCGCCAGGCCGAAGTAGCTGTTGGGAAGGGCTTCGCCAGGCCACATCTGGACTATAAAGCCCTTCATGGCCTGTTCGGCCGCCTTGTGCAGCTCGACCAGTTGCTTCAGCTGGTCGCTTAGAGGCATCGGGTGTTCGGTCCCAGTATAATGAGACCAGAACAGCTTCTCTGTTGAGCTTCCCTCCTCGGCCTGGTAAAACTGTGCAGCAAAGCTGCGAATGCTCCTGGAGAGCTCCGGATTCAGGTAAGTAACAAGTAATTTACTTTCACATGCTTGCTTTGCATATAGAAGGCCTTACCCGCCGATATCTTCTTCATCGCATCAATCTCCTAGAGGGCCTTTTGGGCTTTGGCATTGGCACTCTTTGCACTCTCATGGGTCGTGGAAATCTCGGACTCTCGCGTCTTAAAGTCAAGCTCCAACGCCTCGTGCTTCGTCACGAGAGCGTGGAGCTCTTGTTGCACCTCGCCCACCCATGCCTCTTGTTTTTCCCGCTCGGTGCGCTCCTGGGCCGCTTTGTTTTCGGCCTCGGATAGCGCTTGCTTCAGGGTCACCACCTCGGTCATGGCCTCTAGCAAATTTACGATGATCCTGTCATTTTGCAATCGCATTCTTTTTATATATATCCATAGACTAGGTACTACTTACCTTTGTTCTCCTCGAGCTGCCTCTTGGCAAGGCCGAGCTCTTCCTTGGACCCTTCGAGGTCCTGCTTCAGTGCAGCGACCTCCGCAGTCAGTGCGGCAAAGACCAGCAGCGAAGCCTGCATACGCATATAGACATACTTATATTAGACTCCTGCGATATTGTTTGATCCTCTATTCGGGTTTTCTTCGTGAACACCAAATAGAGCATCAGGGGCTACTGTCTATGCGGTAATATTTTTCCTATATTTCAAATACTTACCTCAAAGCCTGTTAGAAGGCTTGCACAGGCTTCAGTCAGTCCGCTCTTGGCGGACTGAACCTTCTGGACCACCGCACTCATAATAGTGCGGTGCTCTTCGTTGATGGAAGCGCTGCGAAGCGCTCCCAGCAGATTGTCCGGTGCCTCTGGATGGATAGAGGTCACCGGCACAGGCGTCTTGCCCCTTTTGGGAGGAGGCCGCCTGCCCGAGTCCGGAACCACTGGAGGTTCCAGCACGGTGTTCGGCTGAGGGCCGAACTCGGAGCCCTCGGGAGCCTTGCTCCCTCTGCTCCCGGAGTACGGAAGGTCGCCTTGAGGCGCCTCCGGGACTGTTTCCCCTCGACCCGGTGCCTCTTGAGACAACACCTCGGTGTTATCCGTCGGGCAAGGGGAGGTGGCAGTCGGAAGTGGATCGCTATTCATATCCGATGAGCCCATGGAGCCGTCCGACGAGGATACATCGATATGGGCGCAGGGCGGTCTGCATAATCATAATTCGGCGTTAGGAGAAGCAGTGCGACAAAGGTATGCTATGAGTTACTCTGGTATCCGAATACTTACGACTTCGCCAGGGGCTTGGCCCTGAGCAGCCACTCGTCTCCACCTTCGACGGCGGTGGTGGAGTAGTCCGAAAGGAGAGTCCTTCCCTTCTTGGACCCTTCTTCCCCCCCTCGGTTGGGGCGGCCTTCCGTTTCTTGTCTCCCCCAACTGGAGGGGGAGCAACTTCATCTTGTTCCTCGTCTTTGGGGGAGGAGTGCGTCGCGGAGTTATCGGACGATGAGTCTGATAACACCTAGCATCGGGAACTCTTTCGGGTTCCCTTGGCCTTCTTGGTCTTCTCTGGCACCTTGTAAGGAGCCGGAGTCAGCATCTCCATCAGGAGAGCGTCCGCAGTGTCTTCGGGCAGAGGGGCCGGACAGTTAATCTGCCCCGACGTCTCCACCCAGTCATGTCAAAGGAATGGAGCTCAGCCCCCGCACATAGTTAAGCTAGGGGAAATAAATATCCTATTGGATGTATATAACTCACCGAATGCGCTGGGCGCTTCACGCTTAGCCCGCGGTCCTCGGTGAGAGAGGGAGGGACCTTGGCGCCCTTGAACAGCACCCTCCAGACGTCCTTGTGCGTCGTGTCAAAGAGCTCGCTCAGATTCTGGTGCTGGGCCGGTCAAACTCCCACAAGTTGAAATCCCGTTGTTGACACGGGAGGATCCGGCAGATGAGCATGCATGACTTGGACTATGTTGACAAGCTTGAGCTTCTTGCTTGCCATATTCCGGATACATTTCTGCAGTCCGTCCAGCTCCACCAATGAACCCCAGGATAGGCCCTTCTCTTTCCAGGAGGTGAGCCACGTGGGGATTTCGGATTGAAACTCGGGGGCCACCACCCAGTTGGTGTCGCGCGACTTGGTGATATAGAACCACGCCAATTGCCACCCCTTTATGGTCTCCATGAAGGAGCCTTCAAGCCATGTAACATTGGGCATCTTGCCCACCATGGCTCCGTTGCATTCCGCTTGTTGGCCTCCCACCACCTTCGGCTTGATATTGAAGGTTTTTAACCACAGGACGAAGTGGGGCCGGATGCGGAGGAAAGCCTCACACACGATGATGAACGCCGAAATGTTGAGGATGAAGTTCGGGGCTAGATCATGGAAGTCCAGCCCGTAGTAGAACATGAGACCACGGACGAATGGATGGAGGGGGAACCCCAGTCCGCAGAGGAAGTGGTGTAGGAAAACTACCCTCTCATGAGGTTCCGGGGTAGGGACGATCTGCCCCGCAGCAGGCAGCCGATGCGCGATATTCGCGGCTAAGTATCCGGCTCCGCGCAGCTTCTTGATGTGTCCCTCCGTAACGGAGGAAGCAATCCATTTTCCTCCCGCTCCGGACATGTATGGAGAAGGTTGAGGGGAAGGATGTGGACTTGGGTGTTGGAGCTCGAGTATGCAAGAACGGATGAGCAAGGAGGAGGAAGGCGTGGGTATAGAAAGGTTAAACCTTATCCCTTTATAAGGGCGGCCGAAACTATGCACCCCACTAGCCTGGTAAAACTCGCTTATCCCCCAAGCGTCGTAATTGGTGGCGCGGTTGGGTTACCCACACCCGTATTGATGAGAATCCTGTAATAGGGGGGACACGATCTCTGCTTTGACAAGACGTGTCAAGAAACTGCCTCGCATTATGTGCGGGGCTAGTTAAAGAAAAATGGTTCGAATAATCGCCGAGCCATGGCATGATGTCATGTTGCCAAAACATGTCAGCAGATTAGATTTGTGGAAATATTATTCTCTCTACGGTGGTATGTGGAACTTATTTTGCAGGGTCGGACACTATCCTTTTATTCGAACTCTTCTATGGTATATCCGGAGGAGGAACCCACCTTGCAATGCCGAAAACAACACTGCGCGCCGGACTCATCGTCATTGAAGCCTGGTTCAGGGGCTACTGAGGGAGTCCTGGATTAGGGGGTCTCCGGACAACCAGACTACATCCTTTGGCGTCTTGCAATGCCGAAGACAACTGTTGGACTATGAAGATACAAGATTGAAGACTTCGTCTCGTGTCCGGATGGGACTCTACTTGGCATGGAAGCCAAGCTAGGCAGTACGGATATGGATATCTCCTCCTTTGTAACCGACCTTGTGTAACCATAGCCCCCTCCGGCATCTATATAAACCGGAGGGTTTTAGTCCGTAGGAAAACAAACAATCATACCATAGGCTAGCTTCTAGGGTTTAGCCTCTCCGATCTCATGGTAGATCAACTCTTCTAATACTCGTATCATCAAGAATAAATCAAGCAAGACGTAGGGTTTTACCTCCATCAAGAGGGCCCGAACCTGGGTAAAACATCGTGCCCCCTGCCTCCTGTTACCATCCGCCTTAGACGCATAGTTCGGGACCCCCTACCCGAGATCCGCCGATTTTGACACCGACATCCACTGATGTACTTCTTCCTCCCATATATACCCATATACCCTAAAAACTTTGGGGAGCACAATAGATCGGGAGTTCTGCCGCCAAAAGCCTCCGTAGCCACCGAAAACCAATCTAGACCCGTTCCGGCACCCTGCCGAAGGGGGAATCCCTCACCGGTGGCCATCTTCATCATCCCGGCGCTCTCCATGATGAGGAGGGAGTAGTTCTCCCTCGGGGCTGAGGGTATATACCAGTAGCTATGTGTTTGATCTCTCTCTCTCTCGTGTTCTTGAGGTGGTACGATCTTGATGTATCGCGAGCTTTGCTATTATAGTTGGATCCTATGATGTTTCTCCCCTCCACTCTCTTGTAATGGATCCTATTATAGTCGGACTAAGTCTTTAAGTATTTGAGAACTCTTGATGTATGTCTTGCGTGGGATACCCGTGGTGACAATGGGGTATTCTATTGATCCACTTGATGTATGTTTTGGTGATCAACTTGCGGGTTCCGCCCATGAACCTATTCATAGGGGTTGGCACACGTTTTCATCTTGACTCTCCGGTAGAAACTTTGGGGCACTCTTTGCGGTTCTATGTGTTGGCTGAATAGATGAATCTGAGATTGTGTGATGCATATCGTATAATCATACCCACGGATACTTGAGGTGACATTGGAGTATCTAGGTGACATTAGGGTTTTGGTTGATTTGTGTCTTAAGGTGTTATTCTAGTACGAACTCTAGGGCTGTTTGTGACACTTATAGGAATAGCCCAACGGATTGTTTGGAAAGAATAACTCTGAGGTGGTTTCGTACCCTACCATAATCTCTTTGTTTGTTCTCCACTATTAGTGACTTTGGAGTGACACTTTGTTGCATGTTGAGGGATAGTTATATGATCCAATTATTTTATTATTGTTGAGAGAACTTGCACTAGTGAAAGTATGAACCCTAGGCCTTGTTTCAACACATTGCAATACCGTTTGTGCTCACTTTTATCATTAGTTACCTTGCTGTTTTTATATTTTCAGATTACAAAAACCTTTATCTACCATCCATATACCACTTGTATCACCATCTCTTCGCCGAACTAGTGCATCTATACAATTTAACATTGTACTGGGTGTGTTGGGGACACAAGAGACTCTTTGTTATTTGGTTGCAGGGTTGCTTGAGAGAGACCATCTTCATCCTACGCCTGCTATGGATTGTAAACCTTAGGTCATCCACTTGAGGGAAATTTGCTACTGTCCTACAAACCTCTGCACTTGGAGGCCCAACAACGTCTACAAGAAGAAGGTTGTGTGGTAGACATCAAGCTCTTTTCTGGCGCCATTGCCGGGGAGGTTAGCGCTTGAAGGTATATCTTTATATCTTGCAATCGAGTCTTTTAGTTTCTTGTTTTATCACTAGTTTAGTTCATAAAAGAAAATTACAAAAAAATGGAATTAAGTTTGCCTCATACGCTTCATCTTTTTAATATCTTTCGTGAGTATGATGGAAAGGAAAATTGTGCCAAAGTGTTAGAAGAAGAATGCATTAAAATGTTTGGCACTAAATCTTTGAATGATGAGCATGATTGCAATGTTGTTAGTATGAACTCCCTGAATATACATAGTACTAATGATGATTGCACTAGTTATGATGAAAATATCTCCTATAAACATGTCAATTTTTGTGGAGTGCATTGGGTTTGCATGTACACACCAAATAGGGAAGATAGATATTGCAAGAGGCATAAGCATTTAGAAACTAAATTGTTGCAAGAAAGGCTAGGTGTTTGTGCTAAAAGATTCAATATTTATCGCCAGCCTTGTGAACTTTGCAATGAACATGGTCATTTAAAGCTCCAATGCTATTTGTTTCATGATCAAGTCGTGTCCAAAAATTGTGATAACTTGATTACCCTTGAGCATCATAAAGAGCTTAGTCTTATTTTGGGTTATGAAGAAATGAAACATATAACTGGGGGTATTCCAAAATTTAATCTCGATAAATTTCTTGATTTTGATCTAGAGGAAATTTATATGTATTCTGCGGTGAATTGCATTGAAAACCCTTATATTGCCAATTACATAAAGAAAAAGAAACAAATAGAAGATGAAGAGAATACTAATGAAAGGGAAGAGACTTCCCAATATCCTTCTATTATTTCTTATGATGAATCAGGTAACGAGGAGGAGCCTTCTATTCAACCAATCTCATTAATAAGGAGCTCCAAAAAGAGGATTGAACCCACACATGATGTGGTCAAGAAGAAGAAAAGAAAAAGGAAGAGAGGTAAAAAGATATCTCTCCCAAATAATGCTGCCCCTATTACTGTTGTGCCTCATGAAAATATAACTGTGGAAGATGATGCACTTGATGATGATCTCGTTATGCCTATTGCTTGTTGTGATGATTATGATTGTTAAGATAATGGTACTTCTTATGATCTTGAAAATCTTTTTGGCAGTTGCTTGGAAGAATATGATAATTGCTATACTATTGGTGTTATCCATACTATTGATGATGAAAGTGATTATGCTTATGATATGAAAAGGCCCAAGCTTGGGGATGCTATGTTTGATGAAGATGATGTTTTTGAGAATATATTTGCTACAATTAATGTTAGTCCCAAGCTTGGGGAAGCTATGCTTAACGAAGATGATATTTGTAGTCTCCCAAGTTTTGATATGCAAATTTATTATGATGATAGCATGCCTCCTACCTATGATAATTATGAAAATGGATTTGGAGAGGTCATGACTTTATTTAGTAATGATTCCACTATCTTGGAAGAGGTTTCAATCGATTATGATGAGAACAAAGTTGCTACTTATGATAATTATTGTGATGATACATATGCTATAAAAGTAGTTATGATTATATTTATAAAACTTGTCTTGATTATGATTACCCTTTTTTTGAACGTTACTATTTTAATGTGGAAACAATTTATAGTATTCGAGTCTCTTATGATACTCCCACTCTTCCGAATGAGAAGAAATTTGCTTATGTGGAGAGTAATAAAAATTCTATTCTTGTAGATCATGAAAATAATGATTTATGTGATCGTTATATTGTTTAATTCATTCATGATGCTACTGAAAAGTATTATGAGGGAGGAATATATGCTTGTAGGAATTGCAATAATATCAAGTTTCCTCTCTATGTGCTTAAAATTTTGAAGTTATGCTTGTTTTACCTTCATATGCAAGTTGATTCTTGTTCCCACAAGTTGTTTGCTCACAAAATCCCTATGCATAGGAAGTGGGTTAGACTTAAATGTGCTAGTCATATTATTCTTGATGCTCTCTTTATGTTTCAACTAGCACATATGCCCGTGTGTTGCAACGGGAGATAAAATAGTATGCATTTAAAGTCAGTGACAATTATATGTGCAAGCAAAATCTTATCTGCACACGAAAAAATAACGTTTAGCTTCTCGGTTTTGCCGTGTGTGAAAGAATCAATCCACTATTTTTCCATTCATTAATTGAGGGCATTTAAGAATTTTGTTATGTCACCATACGTCAGATAAGGCCCATAAGTTATTCAATCTACTTTTCCTTTCAATCCTTTCGATCGAGGGGATTTTAAGGTATGAAGTTTCTAAATATTCTAGGAGACATGAACAATTTTTTAAATCCGGAACAATTTTTTAAATTATGTCCACTTTAAAAAAATATGAAAAAAATTATGAAAGGGAACATCTTTTTCAATTCACAAACATTTTATGAAAATGCCAACTTTTTATAATAATATTAACATTATTTGACTTTGTGAACACTTATTAAAAATGGGAACATTTTTAAGATTTTAAAAATGGGAACACTTTGTGAAAATTCATAAGATTTTTAGAAAATGTGTATCTTTTATACAAAGCGTTATTTTTAATTGTGCAAATTACACTAAAAAGGAATATTTTCCGAATTTGGAGCATTTTTGAAATGCCATTTTCATTTAATAAACCTCGAACAATTGTTAAAAACAACCATTGTTTTTCAAAAAATGGGGAATTTTTTGCAGGTTCCGAATATTTTTTGAAATGGCAACAAAATTTTGGAATTCTTAACATTTTCAAAAAATTGTGTTTCTTAAGTCTAATTTTTTTTGAGAATTTTTAACTTAATAAATAAATTCAAAAAGAAAAATAAACTTGGAAGGGAAGAAAGAGATAGGGAAAGGAGAATAAAAATAGAAGTAAAACACAGAAACAATTAAAATGGGCCAGCCACTATTGGTTGTCCTGTGCGAAACTCCGACAAAAAGACATGAACATTATTTGAATTTGTGAACATTTTTTAAAATGGGAACATGTGTTTCATAAGATTTTTATAAATGTGTATCTTTTATACACGAACATCATTTTTGTTGTCAAAATTCAACTAAAGCAATAATTTTTTAAAAAAATCATGCATTTTTTGAAATGCCATTACTTTTTAGACATCTCGAACAATTTTGAATTTTTTTTGCAAAAATGGAAGATTTTTTACATGTGCCGAATATTTTACAAAATAGCAACAAAATTGGAATTCTGAATTTTTTTGAGAATTTTTATTTATGAAATAAATTATAAAATAAAAATAAAATTGGAAGGGAAAACGAGATAGGTCAATAATAATAATAATATAAATAAAACACAGAAACAAACGAAAATGGGCCAGCCCAATATTGGTTGTCCTGTGCGAATCTCAACTATTTGTCGCCTTGTGTGGGAAATAGAATTTTGCCAGCTGCAGGGGCAGACAAATAAGTGGGCTGGTTTCGCTGGGCCAGTGCGCGCGGCCCACATACGAAAATTCTTTTTTAGCAAACAAAGGCTTAAAAATTTAGTACCACCTCGGATAGCAAAAAAAGTTCTTTTTGATGGTGAATGGATGAAAAAATTGACGAAACACACCTTACTTTATTAGTAGGTATAGATTCTTATCCTTTATGTGAACATCATTGAAATCATCATGCCTAGCTAGGGGCGTTAAACAATAGCGCTTGTTGGGAGGCAACCCAACTTTATTTTTGTTCCTTACTTTTTGCTCCTGTTTCGTAATAAATAATTCATCTAGCCTCTGTTTATATGTAGTTTTATGTTTTAAATTAGTGTTTGTGCCAAGTAGAACCGTTGAGAAGACTTGGGAAAAGTCTTGTTGATCATGCTGTAAAAAACAGAAACTTTAGCGCTCACGAGAATTGCTGCCATTTTTTATTGGAGAGTGCTATTTAGTTAATTATTTTTGAAGATGATTAATCGATAAATTCCTCACGTCCAGCAATTTATTTGAGAATTTTATGAGTTACATAAGTATACGTTTGATCCAGATTACTACAGACTGTTCTGTTTTTGACAGATTCTGTTTTCCATGTGTTGTTTGCTTCTTTTGATGAATCTATGAGTAGTATCGGAGGGTATGAACCATAGATAAGTTGGAATAAAGTAGATATTACACCAATATCAATTTAGAATGAGTTCACAACAGTACCTAAGTGGTGATTTATTTTCTTATACTAACGGAGCTTACGAGTTTTCTGTTAAGTTTTGTGTTGTGAAGTTTTCAAGTTTTGGGTAAAGATTCGATGGACTATGGAATAAAGAGTGGCAAGAGCCTAAGCTTGGGGATGCCCAAGGCACCCCAAGGTAATATTCAAGGACAACCAAGAGCCTAAGCTTGGGGATGCCCAGTAAGGCATCCCCTCTTTCGTCTTCGTTCATCGGTAACTTTACTTGGAGCTATATTTTTATTTACCACATGATATGTGTTTTGCTTGAAGCGTCATTTTATTTTATTTAGTTTTGCTTTCTGTTTGAATAAAATACCAAGATCTGAAATTCTTAAATGTTAGAGAGTCTTCACATAGTTGCATAATTATTCGACTACTCATTGATCTTCACTCATATCTTTCGGAGTAGTTTGTCATTTGCTCTAGTGCTTCACTTATATCCTTTTAGAGCACGGTGGTGGTTTTATTTTATAGAAATAGATGAACTCTCGTGCTTCACTTATATTATTTTCAGAGTCTTTATAACAGCATGGTAGTTTGCTTTGGTTATGAATTTAGTCCTAATATGATGGGCAGCCAAGATGGGTATAATAAAAACTTTCATATAAAGTGCATTAAATACTATGAGAAGTTTGATACTTGATAATTGTTTTGAGATATGGAGATGGTAATATTAGAGTCATGCTAGTTGAGTAGTTGTGAATTTGAGAAATACTTGTGTTGAAGTTTGTGATTCCCGTAGCATGCACGTATGGTGAACCGTTATGTGATGAAGTCGGAGCATGATTTATTTATTGATTGTCTTCCCTATGAGTGGAGGTCGGGGACGAGCGATGGTCTTTTCTTAGCAATCTATCCCCTAGGAGCATGCGCGTAGTAGTTTGTTTTGATAACTAATAGATTTTTGCAATAAGTATGTGAGTTCTTTATGAGTAATCTTGAGTCCATGGATTATACACACTCTCACCCTTCCACCATTGCTAGCCTCTCTAGTACCGCGCAACTTTCGCCGGTACCATAAACCCACCATATATCTTCCTCAAAACAACCACCATACCTACCTATTATGGCATTTCCATAGCTATTCCGGGATATATTGCCATGCAACTTTCCACCGTTCCGTTATTATGACACGCTTCATCATTGTCATATTGCTTTGCATGATCATGTAGTTGACATCGTATTTGTGGCAAAACCACCGTTCATAATTCTTCCATACATGTCACTCTTGAGTCATTGCACATCCCGGTACACCGCCGGACGCATTCATATAGAGTCATATTTTGTTCTAAGTATCGAATAGTAATTCTTGAGTTGTAAGTAAATAAAAGTGTGATGATCATCATTATTAGAGCATTGTCCCAAGTGAGGAAAGGATGATGGAGACAATGATTCCCCCATAAGTCGGGATGAGACTCCGAACGAAAAATAAAAAAAAGAGAAAAAAAGAGGCCATAAAAAAAGAGAAAAGGCCCAAATAAAAAATAAAAAAATAAAAAATGAGAGAAAAAGAGAGAAGGGGCAATGCTACTATCCTTTTACCACACTTGTTCTTCAAAGTAGCACCATGATCTTCATAATAGAGAGTCTCCTATGTTGTCACTTTCATATACTAGTGGGAATCTTTCATTATAGAACTTGGCTTGTATATTCCAATGATGGGCTTCCTCAAAATGCCCTAGGTCTTCATGAGCAAGCGAGTTGGATGCACACCCACTAGTTTGTTTTGTTGAGCTTTCATACATTTATATCTCTAGTGCATCCGTTCCATGGCAATCCCTACTCACTCACATTGATATCTATTGATGGGCATCTCCATAGCCCGTTGATACGCCTAGTTGATGTGAGACTATCTTCTCCTTTTTGTCTTCTCCGCAACCACCATTCTATTCCACCTATAGTGTTATGTCCATGGCTCACACTCATGTATTGCGTGAAGATTGAAAAAGTTTGAGAACATCAAAAGTATGAAACAATTGCTTGGCTTGTCTTCGGGGTTGTGCATGATTTAAATATTTTATGTGGTGAAGATAGAGCATAGCTAGACTATATGATTTTGTAGGGATAGCTTTCTTTGGCCATGTTATTTTGAGAAGACATTATTACTTGGTTAGTATGCTTGAAGTATTATTATTTTTAGGTCAATATTAAACTTTTCTCTTGAATCTTATGGATCTGAATATTCTTGCCACAATAAAGAGAACTACATGGATAAATATGTTAGGTAGCATTCCACATCAAAAATTCTGTTTTTATCATTTACCTACTCGAGGACGAGCAGGAATTAAGCTTGGGGATCCTGATACGTCTCCAACGTATCTATAATTTTGATTGTTCCATGCTATTATATTATCAACCTTGGATGTTTTATATACATTTATATGCTATTTTATATGATTTTTGAGACTAACCTATTAACCCAGAGCCTAGTGCCAGTTTTTGTTTTTTGCTTGTTTTAGAGTATCGCAGAAAAGGAAAATCAAACGGAGTCCAATTGACCTGAAACTTCACGGAACTTATTTTTGGACCATAATAAGCCCACGGAGTATCAGAGTTGGACCAGGAGAGTCCCGGGATGCCCACGAGGATGGGGGGCACGCCCACCCCCCTGGGCGCGTCCCCTCCCACGTGGACAGCCCGGAGGTCCACCGACGTACTTCTTCCTCCCATATATACCCATATACCCTAAAAACTTCGGGGAGCATAATAGATCGGGAGTTCCGCCGCCAGAAGCCTCCGTAGCCACCGAAAACCAATCTAGACCCATTCTGGCACCCTGCCAGAGGGGGGATCCCTAACCGGTGGCCATCTTCATCATCCCGGCGCTCTCCATGACGAGGAGGGAGTAGTTCTCCCTCGGGGCTGAGGGTATGTACCAGTAGCTATGTGTTTGATCTCTCTCTCTCTCTCTCTCGTGTTCTTGAGGTGGTACGATCTTGATGTACCACGAGCTTTGCTATTATATTTGGATCCTATGATGTTTCTCCCCCTCTACTCTCTTGTAATGGATTGAGTTTTCCCTTTGAAGTTATCTTATCAGATTGAGTCTTTAAGGATTTGAGAACTCTTGATGTATGTCTTGCATGGGATACCCGTGGTGACAATGGGGTATTCTATTGATCCATTTGATGTATGTTTTGGTGATCAACTTGCGGGTTCCGCCCATGAACCTATGCATAGGGGTTGGCACACGTTTTCGTCTTGACTCTCCGGTAGAAACTTTGGGGCACTCTTTGAGGTTCTATGTGTTGGTTGAATAGATGAATTTGAGATTGTGTGATGCATATCGTATAATCATACCCACGGATACTTGAGGTGACATTGGAGTATCTAGGTGACATTAGGGTTTTGGTTGATTTGTGTCTTAAGGTGTTATTCTAGTACGAACTCTAGGGCTGTTTGTGACACTTATAGGAATAGCCCAACGGAATGATTGGAAAGTATAACTTTGAGGTGGTTTCATACCCTACCATAATCTCTTCGTTTGTTCTCCGCTATTAGTGACTTTGGAGTGACTCTTTGTTGCATGTTGAGGGATAGTTATATGATCCAATTATGTTATTATTGTTGAGAGAACTTGCACTAGTGAAAGTATGAACCCTAGGCCTTGTTTCAACACATTGCAATACCGTTTGTGCTCACTTTTATCATTAGTTACCCTTCTGTTTTTTATATTTTCAGATTACAAAAACCTTTATCTACCATCCATATACCACTTGTATCACCATCTCTTCGCCGAACTAGTGCATCTATACAATTTACCATTGTATTGGGTGTGTTGGGGACCCAAGAGACTCTTTGTTATTTGGTTGCAGGGTTGCTTGAGAGAGACCACTTCATCCTACGCCTCCTACGGATTGATAAATCTTAGGTCATCCACTTGAGGGAAATTTGCTACTGTCCTACAAACCTCTGCACCTGGAGGCCCAACAACGTCTACAAGAAGAAGGTCGTGTAGTATACATCACGCGACACCTTGATCTCCATCGTAGTATCGTCGTCGTCTCGCCATCTATTGCTTCTATGACTATCGCTACCGCTTAGTGATAAAGTAAAGTAATTACAGGGCGATTGCATTGCATACAATAAAGTTGCCGATAGCTCCGTTACAAAACATGATCATCTCATACAATAAATATAGCATCATGTCTTGACCATATCACATCACAACGTGCCCTGCAAAAACAAGTTAGACGTCCTCTACTTTGTTGTTGCAAGTTTTACGTGGCTGCTACAGGCTGAGCAAGAACCGTTCTTACCTATGCATTAAAACCACAACTATAGTTCATCAAGTTAGTGCTATTTTAACCTTCTCAAGGACCGGGTGTAGCCACACTCGGTTCAACTAAAGTTGGAGAAATTGACACCGCCAGCCACCTGTGTGCAAAGCACATCGGTAGAACTAGTCTCGCGTAAGCGTACACGTAATGTCGGTCCGGGCCGCTTCATCCAACAATACCGCCGAACCAAAGTATGACATGCTGGTAAGCAGTATGAGTTGTATCGCCCACAACTCACTTGTGTTCTACTCATGCATATAACATCTACGCAATAACCTGGCTCGGATGCCACTGTTGGGGAACGTAGTAATTTCAAAAAAAATCCTACGCACACGCAAGATCATGGTGATGCATAGCAACGAGAGGGGAGAGTTGATACGTCTCCAACGTATCTATAATTTTTGATTGTTCCATGCTATTATATTATCAACCTTGGATGTTTTATATGCATTTATATGCTATTTTATATGATTTTTGGGACTAACGTATTAACCTAGAGCCTAGTGCCAGTTTCTGTTTTTTCCTTGTTTTAGAGTATCACAGAAAAGGAAAATTAAATGGAGTCCAATTGACCTGAAACTTCACGGAACTTATTTTTGGAACGGAAGCAATCCAGAAGACTTGGGGTGTACGTAAGGGAAGCAACGAGGAAGGCACGAGGCAGGGGGGCGGGCCCACCCCCCTGGGCGCACCCTCCACCCTCGTAGGCCGTTGTGGCTCCCCTGATGTATTTCTTCCACCTATATATATCCATATACCCTAAAACTATCGAGGATGAGAATAGATTGGGAGTTCCGCCGCCAAAAGCATCTGTAGCCACCGAAAACCAATCTAGACCCGTTCTGGCACCCTACCGGAGGGGGGAATCCCGCTCCGGTGGCCATCTTCACCATCCGGGTGCTCTCCATGACGAGGAGGGAGTAGTTCTCCCTTGGGGATGAGGGTATGTACCAGTAGCTATGTGTTTGACCTCTCTCTCTCGTGTTCTCGAGGTGGTACGATCTTGATGTATCGCGAGCTTTGCTATTATAGTTGGATCTTATGATGTTTCTCCCCCTCTACTCTCTCTTGTAATGGATTGAGTTTTCCCTTTGAAGTTATCTTATCGGATCGAGTCTTTAAGGATTTGAAAACACTTGATGTATGTATTGCGTGGGATACCCGTGGTGACAATGGGTTATTCTATTGATCCACTTGATGTATGTTTTGGTGATCAACTTGCGGGTTCCGCCCATGAACCTATGCATAGGGGTTGGCACACGTTTTTGTCTTGACTCTCTGGTAGAATCTTTGGGGCACTCTTTCAAGTTCTTTGTGTTGGTTTGGATAGATGAATCTGAGATTGTGTGATGCATATCGTATAATCATACCCACGGATACTTGAGGTGACATTGGAGTATCTAGGTGACATTAGGGTTTTGGTTGATTTGTGTCTTAAGGTGTTATTCTAGTACGAACTCTAGGATAGATTGAACAGAAAGAATAGCTTCGTGTTATTTTACTACGGACTCTTGAATAGATCGATTAGAAAGGATAACTTTGAGGTGGTTTCATACCCTACCATAATCTCTTCGTTTGTTCTCCGCTATTAGTGACTTTGAAGTGACTCTTTGTTGCATGTTGAGGGATAGTTATGTGATCCAATTATGTTATTATTGTTGAGAGAACTTGCACTAGTGAAAGTATGAACCCTAGGCCTTGTTTCCTAGCATTGCAATACCGTTTGTGCTCACTTTTATCATTAGTTACCTTGCTGTTTTTATATTTTCAGATTACAAAAACATATATCTACCATCCATATTGCACTTGTATCACCATCTCTTCGCCGAACTAGTGCACCTATACAATTTACCATTGTATTGGGTGTGTTGGGGACACAAGAGGCTCTCTGTTATTTGGTTGCAGGGTTGTTTGAGAGAGACCATCTTCATCCTACGCCTCCCACGGATTGATAAACCTTAGGTCATCCACTTGAGGGAAATTTGCTACTGTCCTACAAACCTCTGCACTTGGAGGCCCAACAACGTCTACAAGAAGAAGGTTGTGTAGTAGACATCAAGAGTGTCGTCCACGTACCCTCGTAGACCGTTAAGCAAAAGCGTTATGACAATGCGGTTGATGTAGTCGTACGTCTTCATGATCGACCGATCCTCAGTACTGAACGTACGGCAGCTCCACGTTCAGCACATGTTCAGTTCGGTGACATCCGCGAACTCACGATCCAGTAGAGCTCGGGGAAGAGTTTCTTCAGCACGACGACGTGGTGACGATGTTGATGAACCTACCGTTGCAGGGCTTCGCCTAAGCACCGCTACAGTATGACCGTGGTGGATTATGGTGGAGGGGGCACCGCACACGGCTAGGAGAGATCAATGATCAACTTGTCTGTCTAGAGGTGCCCCCTGCCCTCGTATATAAAGGACCAAGGGGGGAGGCCGGCCGGCCCTAGAGGGCGCGCCAGGAGGAGGAATCCTCCTCCTAGTAGGAGTAGGATTCCCCTCTTTCCTACTCCTACTAGGGGGGAAAGGAAGGGGAGAAGGAGAAGGAAAGGCGGGCACCGCCCCCCTCTCCTAGTCCAATTCGAACCAGAGGGGGAGGGGCGCGCGGCCTGCCCTGTCCGTCCCCTCTCTCTCCACTAGGTCCCAATAAGGCCCATTAACCCCCGGGGGGTTCCGGTAACCCCTCCGGCACTCCGGTAAAATCCCGATTTCACCCGGAACTCTTCCGATGTCGAAATGTAGGCTTCCAATATATCAATCTTTATGTCTCAACCATTTCGAGACTCCTCGTCATGTCTGTGATCATATCCGGGACTCCAAACTACCTTCGGTACATCAAAACATATAAACTCATAATACCGATCGTCACAGAACTTTAAGCGTGCAGACCCTACGGGTTCGAGAACTATGTAGACATGACCGAGACATGTCTCCTGTCAATAACCAATAGCAGAACGTGGATGCTCATATTGGTTCCTACATATTCTACAAAGATCTTTATCGGTCAAACCGCATAACAATATACGTTGTTCCCTTTGTCATCGGTATGTTACTTGCCCGAGATTCGATCATCGGTATTCTAATACCTAGCTCAATCTCGTTACCAACAAGTCTCTTTACTCGTTCCGTAATGCAACATCCCGCAACTAACTCATTAGTCACATTGCTTGCAAGGCTTATAGTGATCTGCATTACCGAGAGGGCCCTGAGATACCTCTCTGACAATCGGAGTGACAAATCCTAATCTCGATCTGTGCCAACTCAACAAGTACCATCGGAGACACCTGTAGATCACCTTTATAATCACCCAGTTACGTTGTGACATTTGGTAGCACACAAAGTGTTCCTCCGATATTCGGGAGTTGCATAATCTCGTAATCATAGGAACATGTATAAGTCATGAAGAAAGAAATAGCAACAAACTAAACGATCAAATGCTAAGCTAACAGAATGGGTCAAGTCAATCACATCATTCTCTAATGATGTGATCCCGTTAATCAAATGACAACTCATGTCTATGGTTAGGAAACTTAACCATCTTTGATTCAACAAGCTAGTCAAGTAGAGGCATACTAGTGACACTCTGTTTGTCTATGTATTCACACATGTACTAAGTTTCCAGTTAATACAATTCTAGCATGAATAATAAACATTTATCATGACATAAGGAAATAAATAATAACTTTATTATTGCCTCTAGGGCATATTTCCTTCAAAAAGTAACTACTCACAAATAATAATCATGCTCAAGATCAGAGGGGTATTAAATAACATAATGGATCTGAACATATAATCTTCCACCAAATAAACCATATAGTAATCAACTACAAGATGTAATCAACACTACTAGTCACCCACAAGCACCAATCTATAGTTTCGGTAACAAGATTGAATACAAGAGATGAACTAGGGTTTGAAATGAGATGGTGTTGTTCAATATGTTGATGGAGATTGCCCTCCCCAAGATGGGAGAGTTGTTGGTGATGACGATGACGATGATTTACCCCTCCGGGGCGGAAGTTCCCCTAGCGGAATCGCTCCGTCGGAGGGCAAAAGTGCTCTTGTCCAAGTTCCGCCTCGAGACGGCGGCGCTCCATCCTGAAAGTCCTCTCCTTATTTTTCTAGGTCAAAATGACCTATATACCAGAAGATGGGCACTAGAGGTGGGCCTGGGTGAGCACAACCCACCAAGGCGCGCCTGGGCTCCCTGGCGCGCCCAGGTGGGTTGTGCCCACCTGGTGGGCCCCCTCTAGTAGTTATTTGCTCAAATATTCATCATATATTTCATAAAAATTATCCGTGAAGTTTCAGCTTGTTTGGAGTTGTGCAGCATAGGTAGCCTGACGTAGCTTTTTCAGGTCCAGATTTCCAGCTGTCGGTATTCTCCCTCTTTGAGTGTACCTTGCATATTATGAGAGAAAAGGCATTAGAATTACTCCAAAAGGCATTATAATTACTCCAAAAGGCATTATTATGCATAAAAACATCATAAATAATAGTAAGAAAACATGATGCAAAATGGACGTATCAGGGCGCTTCTGGGCCTTCTAGCGTGCCATGGTGCCTAGTGGGCCCCACGGGCCTCCTCTGGTGCACTTCTTTGGCTCCCTACTAGGTGTCTTCTATCCATGAAAAAATCTCCAAAAAGTTTCGTGGCATTTGAACTTCATTTGGTATTGATATTCTGTAAAGTAAAAAACAAGCAGAAAACAACAACTGGCACTGGGCACTATGTCAATAGGTTAGTCCCCCAAAAGGATGTAAAGTTGGTAGTAAATGAGTAAAAAACATCCAAGAATGATATTTTAATAGCATGGAACAATAAAAAATTATTGATACGTTGGAGACGTATCATGTGGCACCGTCACCCGTTCACGGGGCTGGCATGGCCCATGCGAGACGCATCCGTGGGACCCTGATTTTCACGGGCATACAAACATCATCGTATCCACTTGTGGTTTATTATTTCCTCCACTTATTCTATGCAAGCTGGTATATTATCTTATATCTTATCTAGCTTGTTGTTTTGTTAGCTTCCTATATAGGTTGTCCATCTAGTTGTATATTTAGATAACCTATATTCTTGTTGTATCCCTTAAAACTAGAAAAGAAAATAAAAACTATTAGTCGCCTATTCACACCCTCCCCTCTAGTGGACCATACCAATCCTTTCACAATGCATATCCTTCTAAGACCCCGATGGTCTAGAGATATTTACAACAAGACAAGGACCCGTACATGCCTAAGGAAGAGGGGGGATATTTTGGGACCAGAAGTTCCTTACCCCGTGTGCAGTTGGAGCACTCATGTACCCTGCAAATTGTACACGAACGGACATTGATTTCGCTGTTAATTTGCTTTCTAGAATAGTTTCGAGCCAACAAAAGACATTTGAAAGGCGTCAAAGACATCTTCTGTTACCAGGGACTGAAGATCTTGCCCTATTTTATAGAAGGAATCAAGACGTGTCGTTGATAGGGCTTGATGATGTTGGGTATTTGCGAACCCGCATACTTCTAAATCATAGACATGATATGTTTTCCTTTGTGGTGGAACCACATTTTCTCGGAAATCGTCCAAGTAAAGTCTTGTCTAAACTTTCACGAACAAATCGGTATTCATAGCACTATACGAAGCATCACGAGGGTGTGTATGGCTTCAGCGGATGATCGGCCACATTCCACAAACGTGTGGATTGAACAACGTACAAACCCCTACCGTCATATATGAAGATAATGCTACTTGTGTTGCACAAGAACAAATGGGTTATGTGAAGAGTAACCTCACAAAGCATATTACTCCCAAGTTCTTCTATGCACATGAGCTGCAGAAGTTGAATGAGGTGAGAATTTTGCACAAGTCTAGATGGGTTATGTGAAGAGTAACCTCACTAAGTCTTGTGACAATCTTGCTGATTTGATCACTGAATCATCACTAACATCATCCTTCAAGAGATGTGTGCGTGTAATCATTATGATGAGACTTGGGGAGGTGCAAGGTTTAGGAGGAGAAAGTTCACATACGCATCATTAAAATATCATTCCCGATGATAGAGTGCTCAACTTGATAGCTTGATGGTTGAATGGATTGCACTATTTTTTCCTTGATTAAGTGTTCCTCGTGTTCTTCACACAAGGTTTTTGACAAGGCAATCCATGCAATACAACAATGTATACTATGTGCTTTTTCTCCATATATTTCCACTAGGTTTTCCGGAGTTTTGAGGCATGGATATACAGATAGTTTCCCAACGGGGAGTGTCGGCAAACTTGGGCCTTTGATTGAGCCCATTACGAACCAAGTTCCTCCACTTAACGTTAAAGTGGGCACTTATCCCCCACCCTCTAGTTATATAAAGAGGAAAGTGAAGGAAATATGCCCTAGAGGCAATAACAAAGTTCTTATTTATATTTCCTCATTTCATGATAAATGTTTATTATTCATGCAAGAATTGTATTAACGGGAAACTTGATACATGTGTGGATACATAGACAAAACACCGTGTCCCTAGTAAGCCTCTACTAGACTAGCTCGTTGATCAAAGATGGTTAAGTTTCCTAATCATAGACATGTGTTGTCATTTGATGAATGGGATCACATCATTAGGAGAATGATGTGATGGACAAGACCCATCTGTTAGCTTAGCATAATGATCGTTAAGTTTTATTGCTATTGCTTTCTTCATGACTTATACATATTCCTTTGACTATGAGATTATGCAACTCCCGGATACCGGACGAATACCTTGTGTGCTATCGAACGTCATAACGTAACTGGGTGATTATAGAGATGCTCTACAGGTATCTCCGAAGGTGTTTGTTGGGTTGGCATAGATCCAGATTAGGATTCATCACTCTGAGTATCGGAGATGTATCTCTGGGCCCTCTCGGTAATACACATCATAATAAGCCTTGCAAGCAATGTGACTAATGAGTTAGTTGCGGGATGATGTATTACGGAATGAGTAAAGAGGCTTTCCGGTAACGAGATTGAACTAGGTATGAAGATACCGACGATCAAATCTCGGGCAAATAGCATACCGGTGACAAATGGAATGACGTATGTTGTCATTACGGTTTGACCGATAAAGATCTTCATAGAATATGTAGGAGCCAATATGTAACACCCCGGATGTAGCCTACCTTATTTGTATTCCAACTCTTGCCGTTTCTGACACTAAGTTATGATATTACCTCGTTGTCGGGTTTTTGTCTCCGTGTGTTTGTGTATTTGTATTGCATCTCATATCATGTCATCATGTGCATTCCATTTGCATACGTGTTCGTCTCATACATCCGAGCATTTTCCCCGTTGTCCGTTTTGCATTCCGGTGCTCCTATGTCCTCCGGTGTCCCTTTCTACATCTTTTCGTGTGCGGGTGTTAAACGTTTTCAGATTGGACCGAGACTTGTCATGCGGCCTCGGTTTACTACCGGTAGACCGCCTATCAAGTTTCGTGCCATTTGGACTTCGTTTGATACTCCAACGGTTAACCGAGGGACCGAAAAGGCCTCGTGTGTGTTGCAACCCAACACCCCTCCAAAGTGGCCCAAAACCCACCTAAACCTCCTCCATCACCTAGGCCGTTCGATCACGATCGCGTGGCCGCAAACCGCACCTCATTTGGAGCTTCCTAGCTCCCTCTACGCCTATATAAAGACCCCTCCATTTCATTCCCAGATCTCCTCTTCCCGAAACCCTAAATCCCCTCTCAGCGAGCCGGACAATGTCCGTTCCGTCCGGATGTCCCGCCGCGGCCGCCCTAGTCAAATAGGGACGCGCCACGTCGCCTGGGGGAGAGCCCCACTTCGCCGCCGCCGCGCGGGCCCGCCATGCCCGCACCGGGCCCTCGCGGCCCACCTGCTCCCCGCCGCCGCGGATCGGTGCCGCCCCATCTCCTCCTCCTGCGCCGGCGAAGCTCCGCCACCGGAGCCGCGCCGCTCCGGCAGCTCATCCGTCGCGCCGCCCGAGCCACAGGGAGCCGAGCCGCGCCGCTTCTCGATGCTCCGGCGACCTCGTCGTCCGCAGCCACCTCCGCCACCCTCCGTCGCGCCCGGCGCCGGCGACCTCTCCGGCGTCCGACATCGGCCGCCGTCGTCTTCTCTCCAGTGAACAGGTTTTCCGGCGATCTTCGGGAGACGACCGCTACAGTGCCCCGCGATCCAGATCTGAGATCTCTCGGTTGACTTTCCCCTGAAACCCTAATCCCAGATAATTTTTGCATACTTTGACGCATCATAACACTGCATCCATAGCTCCGATTCGTGCGTGTAGCATATCAAAATGTTCGTCTCGACAAGTACATCATTTGATCTCATTGCATCATTTTCATTTGAGCTCATCTTGATGCCCGAAATGTTGTTGGAAGAGGGCTATGTGATGTTAGTTTCACATCTGTTTCAGCAAATGCACTTTTGTCATTTTTGCCATGATTAATGTGTGCACGCTATGATCCTGAGCTCTACTTGTGTTTTGAAGTATGCCATGCCATCTTTACAGGGGTGTATGCCATGTATTTTTGTTATCTGTGTGGTGACTAGCACAAGCATGCTAAGTAGCTTACTTAATGTTGCTGATTTCAAGGACTTCGGAATATTCTAAGTCATTGCCCTGCTGTAATTTTTATGCCATATGTCCATGTTGATTCCTAGTGATCCGTGCCTCTTTTGAGCATGATCAGTAAGGATGTTTTGTAGATATTGTGGTGCTCTATCCATCCATGTCTTTGTTTGCATTTATGGAGCACCCTAGCTTGAGTCAATCGAGCTCTACTTTTGCTATAAAATGTTCCTGGCAGATTGTTAACATGTTTAGCAATTTTGTCGAGCTTGTTGTAGTTGATCCGTGCATGCTATGTTGTTGTTCTTGCCATGTCTAGCTTCAATGCCATGTCTACTTGCTGGGTATATACTTAGTTTGTCATTCAATGCCTCGTAGTGAGTGCATCGAGCTCGTAAACATGCCTACTTGTTATCTGTTTTGCCATGCTCCAGTTTTTCACCAAGTCTGAATTTGTTTATGTTTTTGCTATGTTCACATGCTTGCAATTATATTTTCTGATCCCTTTTGGATTATGGTCACTAAGGGACTTTTGTTGTATGCTTTGAGTAGCTTCATGCCATGCCTTGATTTGCCATGATATGTTCCTGTAGCATGTTGTTTTCGTGCTCTAAACATTGCTTCCTGATGTTAAATTCCTGACTTGTTATTTTCACTAAGTTTGAAACCTGTAATCTTTTGCACTTTTGCCATGCTTGTTTGAACCTGCTATTGAGTGAATTAGCCATAGCTCAGTGTTCATATTTTGCAAGCATCATGAGTGGATCCCTGCCATGTATTTTGTTGCTATGTTTGGGTGCAGTATCTTGTTGTTCTTGATGCATTTATATGGCCTCGTGCTATTAATCGCAGACCGGTGCCATATTTGTTTTGCTTGTCATTTCCAAACCGTGCATCCGATTCCGGTGATCTTTATATCGATTTCAATCGAAATCAACTCACCTTTCCAGTGGCACTCTTGGTTTTCCAAGTTGAGGCCAGGTTCAATCATTCCTTTCCAAATCATACATATGCATCGCATACCGCATCCCGCATATCATACCATGTTTCGCATCATGTTGTTTGAGCATTGCACGTGTTTGATTGTGTTCCCTTTTGCTTGTTGTCTTGCTTTGGGTAGAGCCAGGAGATGAGTACGTGATCGAGGAGCCCGTTGAGTACGCTTACGAGGATCAAGTCAACTCAGAGAGCTTTGTAGGCAAGATGACCATACCCATGAAATCACTTCTATCTTTGCTTGCTAGATACTCGCTCTTTTGCTATGCCTATGCTACGATACCTACCACTTGCTTATCATGCCTCCCAAATTGCCATGGCAAACCTCTAACCCACCTTGTCCTAGCAAACCGTTGTTTGGCTATGTTACCGCTTTGCTCAGCCCCTCTTATAGCGTTGCTAGTTGCAGGTGAAGATTGGAGATTGTTCCTTGTTGGAACATGTTTATTGTTGGGATATCACCATATTATCTTGATTATCTTAATGCACCTATATACTTGGTAAAGGGTGGAAGGCTCGGCCTTATTCCTAGTGTTTTGTTCCACTCTTGCCGCCCTAGTTTCCGTCATATAGGTGTTATGTTCCCGGATTTTGCGTTCCTTACACGGTTGGGTTATAATGGGAACCCCTTGACAGTTCGCCTTGAATAAAACTCCTCCAGCAATATCCAACCTTGGTTTTACCATTCGCCACCTAGCCTCTTTTTCCCTTGGGTTTCCGGAGCCCGAGGGTCATCTTTATTAAACCCCCCGGGCCAGTGCTCCTCTGAGTGTTGGTCCAAACTAGAGCCCCTTGCAGCGCCACCTCGGGGAAACTCGAGGGCTGGTTTTAGTTGTACAGATTGCTTATCCGGTGTGCCCTGAGAACGAGATATGTGCAGCTCCTATCGGGATTTGTCGGCACATTCGGGTGGTGTTGCTGGACTTGTTTTACCATTGTCGAGATGTCTTGTAAGCAGGATGCCGAGTCTGATCGGATTGTCTTGGGAGAAGGAATATCCTTCGTTGACCGTGAGAGCTTGTGATGGGCTAAGTTGGGACTCCCCTGCAGGGATTTGAACTTTTGAAAGCCGTGCCCGCGGTTATGGGCAGATGGGAATTTGTTAATCTCCGGTTGTAGATAACCTGAAACTTAACTTAATTAAAAATGCATCAACCGCGTGTGTTACCGTGATGGTCTCTTCTCAGCGGGGTCCGGGAAGTGAACACGGTGTTGGAGTTATATTTGACGTAGGTTGTTCTAGGATCACTTCTTGATCATAGTTGTTCGACCGTGCCTTTGCCTTCTCTTCTCGCTCTCATTTGCGTATGATAGCCACCATATATGCTAGTCGCTTGCTGCAGCTCCACATCATACCTTTTACCCTTCCTATAAGCTTAAATAGTCTTGATCGCGAGGGTGTGAGATTGTTGAGTCCCCGTGACTCACAGATTCCTTCCAAAACCAGATGCAGGGACCGATGATACCATTCCAGGAGATTCAACTGAGCTCAAGTGGGAGTTCGATGAGGACTCAAGACGATACTACGTGTCTTTCCCAGATGATCAGTAGTGGTGCCCAGTTGGGGCGATCGGGGACTATGTTGCATTTGGGGTTTATCTTTATTTTGGTTCCGTAGTCGGACCTTGAGTGTACTTGGATGAATGTAATGTTATTAATGCTATTTGTGTGACGTGGCGAGTGTAAGCCAACTATGTTACTCTTATTCCCTTATTGTATTACATGGGTTGTTGTGAAGATTACCTCACTTGCGACATTGCTTTCAATGCGGTTATGCCTCTAAGTCGTGCCTCAACACGTCGGAGATATAGCCACATCGAGGGCGTGACACAATATGAGCATCCAGGTTCCAGTATTGGTTATTGACCGGAGAGGTGTCTCGGTCATGTCTACATAGTTCTCGAAACCGTAGGGTCCGCACGCTTAACGTTCGATGACGATTTGTATTATATGAGTTATGTGATTTGGTGACAGAATGTTGTTTGG
This sequence comes from Triticum urartu, assembly GCF_003073215.2. NCBI lineage: Eukaryota > Viridiplantae > Streptophyta > Magnoliopsida > Poales > Poaceae > Triticum > Triticum urartu. The sequence goes on from NC_053022.1 coordinate 43,279,002, forward strand.
AGTCCCGGATGAGATCACGGACATGACGAGGAGTCTCAAAATGGTTGATAGGTAAAGATTCATATATGGTACGATAGTATTCGAACACCGGAAGTGTTCTAGGGTTACCGGGTATGTATCGGGCCGCCGGAAGGGGTTCCGGGCTACCCCTGGCAAACTATATGGGCCTTATCGGCTAAGAGGGGAAACACACCGGCCACAAAGGGGCTGGTGCGCCCCCCCCCCCCATATGGGCTGGCCAAATTGGAGAAGGAAAGGGGAAGGAGGAAAGGAAAAAGGGAATAGGATTCCCCCTTCCCCCTCTTCCCTTCCTACTCCGAATAGGAATAGGAAAGGGGGGAGGCCGAATTTGGAGGTGCCCAAGTAGGATTCCTCCTACTTGGGGTGCCCCCTTGGCTTCCTCTCCTCCCCTCCAACCTATATATATGAGGGGGGCACCGCTAGAACACACAACAAACATTGTTTGCCGTGTGCGGCGCCCCCTTCCACAGTTTACGCCTCCGGTCATATTCATGTAGTGCTTAGGCGAAGCCCTGCGCGGATCACTTCACCATCACCGTCACCACGCCATCGTACTGACGGAACTCTCCCTCGACACTTTGCTAGATCAAGAGTTCGAGAGATGTCATCGAGCTGAACGTGAGCAAACTCGGAGGTGCCGTACGTTCGGTGCTTGATCGGTCCGAATGAGAAGAAGTTCGACTACATCAACCGCGTTTTCAAATGCTTCCACTTTCGGTCTATGAGGGTACGTGGACAGACTCTCCCCCTCTCGTTTCTATGCATCTCCTAGATAGATCTTGCATGAGCATAAATTTTTTTTTTGAAATTGCATGCTACGTTCCCCAACAGAAAGCACCTCATTGTATGTACACTTGATCAATGAGTAATAAAGACATCTTCTCTATGTCAATTTTACTTTCTATACCTATGTTTGATCATCTCTTCATGCAATGGTCCCGCTTTACAACCCTTGGACCGTACTCGCCAGCAGAGGTTGTGGAACAGTTATGTCCATATCAGGGATTCTCTAGTGGGCGGTTGTCTCCTCGAATGTATGCCATGAAATGGTTTGGATTTTAATTTCCCATGATCATGTTGTGTGGGTACGTACGTACCTCCATGGAGAATCGCCTTCTTCAGCAATTGGTGGCACAACACATAGTGTTCAGTTCGGTGGTGCTATCCCGAGTACCGGGCCTCGAGCTCCGGAGTGAAAACCTTAGGTATCTCCTATGATGGTTGCACATGGTAATGATCGTGTTTACGCATTGTTACCTTTGTTAAATGCATTGCTTTGGAGAATCTTTAGACGTGCACTCCAAGGTGAAAACCCAATATCTAACCTCCAATGCTTCGATCTAGCAACGGCGGTGCATGCACAACGTTCCCTTGATGAAGTGCTGATTTCATAGAATCTTTCCGATAGTTCGTGTGTTGTCCAGGGCAGTGGATGCCATTGTCGCTAGTTTGCTATTTGTGTGTCGTTGATCGTGTCACCTCTCTTCTTTTTATGCTTTTTGGTTGTGTCTATCCTCAATGTCTCAACTAGGTCTTGACATTATGTCGTTGCAGAGTTCGGTGTAATTTATATCATCTCCATATTAATATATTACCCTTTGCAAAAAAACATACACATGTATCAAAAAGAAGTGGCATGGCCCGATTCCTGACCTCCCTGATGCTTGAGGATGCGGTGGTCAGCTCAATAGTGACATGAGAAGGCGATCGGGAACCTAGGAGGAGGAGCACCGGGGTATGGGAGGAGGCTCGAGTGGCAGCAGCTGCGAGATTTGGTTCAGTGGTGGGAGGAGATTTAGGAGGCATAAACCGAATAAGTAATTTAATCGGTGCCAGTATGTACAGGTGGGCAATCCACCATTCGTCACTTTCGTCAAGATCCTTGCAAGTTTTATACTCTATTTTCATATATCAGATTACACATAGCAATATATGTACTAGTGTCAGATATTGTCAGCTCTTACAGAAGGGAGACAATTAGAGTGGAGAGAACGGTGTATGCATGCATGCATTCTCTCACGCCATACATATGACATGCATTTTATTTTCATCCTCATATTTTGATTTGATTCATATCTTTTGAACCAAATGTTGATTATTGAAACTTTTTGTATATTTGAATTCCTGGTGCCAAGACCTTTAGAGCAAAACCAATTTTGGTTATGTTTGAGATATATTTTATTTTATATATTTCAATTATCTTTGAAATCACTTTCATAAAACATTAGATTGTTTCACTATTTCATAAAAGTTTTTTCTAGTGTTTCGCTCATTTTCACCAACTGGAATATGGAACTCACAATGGCACATATATGTTTGATATATTAGTAAAATAGAAGTTAAGTATATTCTTAATAATAAATTCTGCATAATGAAAGAACCAAATTCTCATATTCCAAATAACCAATTTCACATATTTTGACGCGGCGGAATAAGTAACTTGACAAACACACTAAAAAATTGAGTGAAATACGTGGACATCAACACTACAATTTAGAGTGTTTGAAATAGTCAATTTCACATATTTAAAATAACTTATTTCTCATCTTTCACTAGTTTTTTTTCTCAAGTATCTTTGAAATCACTTCCATAAAACATAATATTGTTCCGCTATTTCATAAAAGTGTTTTTCAGTGTTTCGCTAATTTAAAATTTTATTTCACTCATTTAAAGAAATTCGCTCGCTTCATAAAACATATCTCGCTTGTTTCAAAAAATTATATTTCACTCATTTCAAAAATTACTTCACTCATTCAAACAATGATTTCGCTCAATTCATAAAACTGGTTTCACTGAATTAAAAAAACTATTCCACTTATTTCAGAAAAAAAAATCATATGTATGCAAAAGGGATTTCACTCATTTCGAGAAACTGGCTTCACTCAATTCAAAAAGCCTATTTAACTTCTTCAGAAAACCGATTTCACTCATTTCAAATGTTCAAACTTAAACATGTTTAAATCTATTCAAGAGGGATCTCATTCTAAAGGTCGCGCCGGGAGTTCAAATATATATTAAAAAATCAAAAACAATAGTGTGGTTTAAAAAATATGGTTGATTTAAATTAGCAAAGATTGATTAAGTATGTTTGTTGCCTGCGAGAGGAGAGCCAATATATTTTATTATGCTATACTTGTACCTTTTTGCAGAGAATACGAGAGATGGGTTGCCACCATAGCGGGTTATACATATGGATGAGCCCCACTTAGGTACAGATCATAAAGCATTTGAATGGTGGATGCAGCGGTAAAAAGGTGTTTGCGAGGTATAAGCAGGCACCAAAAAACATTTATTATAAACTTTCATGCATCAAAGGACGTGCAAAGTCAATTGCGCCTTAAGGCCATGAGTTGCAGATTTTATCGACGATGTCACAGAGATGCTCTAACTACCGTACGCATGCAGGGTGGGATCAAAAAGTGGATGAGATCCAACGATCTAAGGAGCACATACGTACAAGTGTGATCCAGTTGATAGGTTGATACAGAAACATCACTGGTTTTTTGAAGGAAACATAATTCATTTACGTAAAACCAACCATAACTTGGTACAGTTAGCATCACAGTTCGGATTTTGACGCTACAGGAGCAGAGACAGAGTTTCTCCTTGTCATCAGCATCAAGGCAATCACGAGACCAGGATTTTTCAAAAATTAACTCAAACGATCATGCAGCCTGCGCAACATTTTCATATGCTCTGATGTGAATATGAATGCCAGAATGAAGCCAAATTTGAAATACACACACATGATTGAACTCATAGGGTAGAACATCAAAGATCGAAGAGAGGAGGGAAATTTGGCAATAGTTATATGCACCCGGCCACGCCATGAAGTACAAAATGTGATCATAAGTTTACATAATAAATGGTTTTGCTTCCGTAGAAACTAGGGTCTTTTACATTTGTGTCCCTAACTCGAACCCACTACTTAGATTTGTCCTTAATTTCGAAGTGTGCTCAAATTTGCCCCTCTGCCGTTAAGTGTCCTTATAGAAATGCCCTTCCGTACCGTTACCGTCCAGTCAAAGCCATTTGACCGCTATCTGACCATTTCTTTGACATTTTTGCCCCTGTCTCCTTGTGCCACTTATGGGTGGGGCCCATTCTCAAAAAATAAAACAAAAACCCTTTCTCTCACCCCTCTCTCTCACACACACACTTATAGGTGGACCCAACTAGAAAAAAAGGGAAAAAGGACAAGCTACTTCTCTCTCTCACGTCTCTCTCCCTGCCCAATGACAGGCCGACAACCACTCTCTCTCTCAACTCTGGCGAGGGTGTTGAATGGCCGCCACCGCCGTTGCTGGTCTTCCGTGACGCCACAACCCACTCGCCCTCATTCTCTCTCTGTCGCTCACCCTTTTTCTCTCTCCCCTCCTCTAGCCCTCTCCCGCAAGCCCACCGGAGGCCGCCCTGTCGCCGTACTCAGTCCAGCACATGGGCAACGGAAACCCCAGGCATCGCTAGCTCGCCAGGATGCTCGTACGGCATGACATCGCTGCCCCAGCCGACGAATTTGACCAGAGAAGTCCAGTACCAAGAGCCAGGATGCATCTGCATCGCCTCCGGCCTCGGATTGGCACTGTCGATTTGATGTCATTGAAGCACGCCGATGGATCCTAGCCGCTCCCCGGGCGTCATGGTGTACATCAGAGGCCGCGAGCATCCTCCATAGCAAGACCTATAACCTCGGGTCGTCTTCCCCGCGAGTTCTGTGCTCTGCCATGGCCGCCATGGTTGAAGTCCTCGCTTCGGTCTTCTTCGAGCCACAGCGGCGCCGTCATCGTGCTCCTAGTGAGCTCGTTAATGTCACGGAGCTTCCCCTCTCCCCCTCTCATGGTAGCCCCCCCACTTGCTCGATCCAAAGCCGCCGCGGGAATGGTCGCTACCGTTCGCTCCGGCGACCATATGGTCCGGAGAAAACATCCCTGGATGCGGCAGATCCAGGGCTATCGCCTGCTTCCCTCGTCCAGCCTCCTCGCGGCCTCCCGACGTGCCACCGCCATGGCAAGTGGTCGCCGTCAGTCACTGTTGGCCTAATCAACAATTAATTGAAACAAAATATGCAGAAAATATTAATAATCCAATAACAGTGGGCCTAATATCAAGTTTGAATAGTCCTTTTCTAGATTGGCCCCACATGTAAGTTATCAGTGAGAGAGAGGGGGTGAGAGAAAGTGTTTTTTCATTTTATTTTTTGAGAGTGAGACCCACCAGTAAGTGGCACATGGACACAAGGGCAAAAATGTCAAAGAAACGGCTGGTTAGCGGTCAAACAACCTTGACTGGACGGTAACGGCTCGGAGGGGCATTTCTATAAGACCACATGACGGCGGAGGGGCAAATTTAAGCAGACTTCGAAATTAGGGACAAATCTGAGTAGGTGGTTCGACTTAGGGACAGAAATGCAAATGGCCCTAGAAACTACTACTACTTCGCGCCATCGCCCTAACTTTCTTTTGCAGGATTGCCAAAGAGGTAGGCTCCGTCTTCGCGGTAGATGAGTCCTTCGTTGAAGATTATTGCTTGTTGAACGAAGATGATGACTTCCCCAAATATTGCTTTTTGTATGAGATAGTTGAAGGCTAGGCAGAAGCATATGGCATTTGTCATTTGATAGGGAGATTGGGTAGTCATAATTTGGTTGAGTTAGCATTAAAGTTCAGAATTTGACACTAGAGGAGCAGAGTTTTTCACAAAGGAACACAAACGAATGTTTTGTATGCTCTGTTGTGAATATGAATGCCTGAATGAAACAAAATTTCAAGCAGAGCCATACAGATACAGTAGAACATCACAGATCAAGCTGAGGAGGTAAATTTAGGAAATTGAAACCAAAATAGATAGATAGATAGATAAGGATCATGACTTGATGTTTCTAGCTAAGATCAAATCAATAGTTTTCAGAATATGAGATCCAACCATGGTTTTAAATAGCCCGCTATATATAGCTTCGTTATAGCACGTTATAGCGTTTACAAAAGGTCTTGCGCTAAAAGACTTTGGTCCAAACAAATGAACAAACATTATAAATAGCGCGCTATAGCTCCGCAATAGCACGCTATAGCGTTTAGAAGAGGTCCGCCGCTAAGAGGCTTAGCGCGCTATTTAAAATTTTGGATCCAACACAGAAGCTACTAGGAGCATATGGCAGTTCTTCTTTCAGCCCGCACAAGCACTAGGCATAAAACATCAGAAGAAGTCAGCGCAACGGAACTTGACGTCGTAGAAGTGGACGCTGAATGCGGCGGCCAAATCCCACATGAAGGCCAGCTTCTCTTGGTCGCCGGTGATGGCGACGATGGGCCTCAGGTCGTAGGGCTTGAGGGTTTTCGCCCTGCCACTGCCGGCGATGATCTCGGTGACGCGCGTGAGGCCGTCCATCGCAGCCACGACGCTGCCGGTGGTGGCGCATCCCTTGTCGCATTCGACCTCGACCCTGACAAAGGACTTGCCGATGGCAATGAGCTCCTGCACGCAGACGCAGACGTGTCCCCAAATTAGCGACGGAGCATGCGGATGCGATGAAAGATGAACGATGGATGGATGGATGGACCTTGTTTGTACCTCGCAGACGACATCGGGGAGAGGCAAGACGCGAACTTTGGCCATCATTCTTGCGAGGAATCCTTGGCAGTCCTTGGCGGTGGTGCGGAGGTGCTCGGCGAGATCCTTGTCATTCTGCACCAGCATGGCCTGGTAGGGGTACTTGTAGGCGACGACGGGAGCCTCCTCCTCCATGGCCGGAGAAGCCTGGCGGTAACGACACAGCAGCTTAAAGTGGAACAGGCAGAAGCCGTTGGCCAGGTTGAGCAGGTAGTTGGCCTTGTCTTCCTCGTCGGAGACGTCGCCGAGAAAAGCCGGGTGCCACTCCGGGTCATCCACGCCGGAGCCGAGGAAGGTCACGGACATGTTGCGCAAGGCATCGATGGCGGCCTGCACGGTGTCGGCGCTGGCGTAGCCGCCCTCGCACTCGCCCTCTACCTCCAGGAACGCCCAAGTGATGCGCGCCACCTCCTGCAGGCATGCGTGCGTACGAGACACGTGAATCAATGATAGATCCATACGGCATGGAGTGTAGGACGAGAGGAAGAAGCGCGCGCATCAAGATGGAGATGGAGATGGAGATGGAGATGGAGATGGTGTAGGAGAGGAGGAAGGCGGAGATGTATGTACCTGGTACATGGCGTCGGGGAGCGGGAAGGGATGATCCTTCGTCATGCTCGCCAGGAGGCCAAGGCTGTCCTTGGCGGTGATGGCGAGGCGCTCCAGGACGGTCTTGTCGCCGGCGCTGATGACGGCGTGGAACTTGCCGCGCGCTTCCTCCATGGCCTCCAGAAAGGCCTGCATCCGGCCGGACCGAACCGGAGGAAGATTCAGCAACAAGTGAACAAGCTAGGCGTGGAACCGATGGATCGGAGCAAAGTGACGGCCGGACGGAAAGGGACCTACGTACCTTCTCCTTGTCGGACGGCGAAGCATTGTCTCCAGCGGCGCAGGCGCGGCGAAGGGGAGCCGGCGCCTTCGCACCTCCGACTGCCGGCACAGACACAGCAAGGACCAACGTGCCCGAGCCCGGCGACGGTGCTGACCCGAGGAGGAGCACGCGGCCGCCTCCGACGACCTGGACCTGCTGCTGCTGCTGCTGCAGCAGACCGCGGGCAGCGGCGGCCGGGAAGGGGACGGAGGAGGTGAAGGCGAGGGCCATCGCTGCTGCTGCGCCGGGGCGGTTCGCTTCCGCTGTGGTGGTTTGGTGGGTGGCAGACGGCGAGGAGGACGGAGACTGAGAGAGGGGACGCCAAGGAAGGGAGGGAAGCCTTGTTTTGTAGCCAAGCCGACGTGGGTGGGCCATGCCATGGACAGAGGCCGTTTCTCCTTTTTCTCTTTTTGACCATTCTTTCTTCGTTACAAGATTACTCTCCTTTTTACCATTTACTACTGTATTATTTACTACAACTGCTCTCTTCCTTTTTTGCTCTACCCAATGCCCAACAAAACGCAACGGTCTCAAGCTAGCCACAAGTAATCACGGTTTTGATGGGTAAATTAGCACCTTTTTTGATTAATTTATTTAATTCATGGTGAATAAATCATACTGATATCTAAACAAGCTCCAAAACATCTATAAACACAACAAACCCGGCTAGCACACGAAGGAGTAAATAGGGGATAATCAGATCAATACCCCCCAACAGGCCGGCCTAAAGCCGCGGCAGCCTCCATAGCCTTCTTCTTGGCGGCCGTGGTGGCTGACATGTGTTCGATGCCGAGGGAGTAGTCTAAATGGATGACCAAGACGACGACAAACAAGGAGCACTCACGCAGAGACGCTCTCCAAAAGCCTCATCGCCCTTCTCTCAGTGCAGGGTCGCAAAAGGCAGGGTTCCAGAGGTTTACTCTCCCGAACGGTCGTGCATGCGGTCGACAAAATGAAACCATCGAAAGCATCAACAGTGAGAGGAATAACAGAGTACGGCTAGGGTTGTGCGCGAGGAGGGAACGAGAGTGTCGACTGGAGTTGCCAACACCGTCAATATATATAACGTCGTATGCGGAGACGTGGGTTAGGCCCATGATAGAGTCGATAAGTGACCCATGGTCCAAAGTCTCGGACAGTCGCACTTTCATTAGTGACTCGCAATTATTCTCTAATTATTTAACTGTTCGTGACTGATAATAATAAAAAGCATGCGTGACATAGGTCAAATCGTGAAATGAACTTTTGGATAGGTCATTTTTTTGAAGAGGATTATCCACGGCCTCTGCATCAATATGATGCATGCAACCATATTATTAAGCAAAGTCTGAATTTCGGTACAAACTCTCACGAAGAGCTTAAATATAGTAAAAAAGTGCCACAACCAGCAAAAATAGAACAAAATGACTAAACATCTATTTCATAACTGATCACCATTCAAATCAGTTGTAGGTATCCCCTGCTACCGTCTCCCAATGGTTGAACCTAATAGCCATATACTCCTTGACTTCCATGGCTGAGTAAGGACTACATAGGGATCCATGCAGTTGCTCTGTAGATGACCTGCAAAAGAATTGTAATGGATTGTCTGCTAAAGATCACACCATTTCAGCAATTCCACATATAGTCCAAAGTAATGCACCCACCCCGACTCGAATATGTTTTGTAATTTGAGGCTCTAATCCATCCAACCACACCCAAATAACGTTGTAATACTATTCGAAGGAGTAATGTTAAAGACCACATGTACCTTACACCATAAAAGCCTGCCTAGCGGGCATTTGAGAAAAAGGTGTTTCATAGTTTCATCATGATTGCAAAAGCAGCATGTTTACTACACTCCCATCTTTATTTTGCCAAGTTATCCATAGTCAGACTCACTTGTGCGCAAGCCACATCATTTTTTATTTTTAAAGGCACTTTAATCTTCCAAATATGAAGCGATTTCGGGATTGACCAGAGTCTATTAAATCTAGATATATGGACTTCACCCAGAAAACTCCTGACATCGAGAGTTTCCACTGAAGCGTATCAGGCCTATCTGAATGGTTAACCTCCATCAACTTGCGCACAAGATGTAGCCATACACAACTAGGGAAAACCCTAGTAGTATCTCTTGTTTTATAGCTAGCAGTAGCGCTTGTACGAGCGCTACCACTAAGGCGCTACAGCTAACTAGTAGCAGTAGCGCTGGACAGGGAGCGCTACTACTATACCTAGTTAGCAGTAGTGCTTTTGTTGGGAAAGCGCTAGTGATAGTAGTAAGTAGCAATATCGTTTCTTCTCAAAAGCGCTGCTGCTAACTTTTCCTGTATTTTTAAAAATACAACTTATTTTCGTTGTGGTTTTATATACAGTACTTTCATCATATTATTTTATGACCATGATTAGTTATTATATATAAAAGTGGGTGAAGTGAACATGAAGTAGATTAAAGTGGAGGCAATATATGGTGCATGTCAAAAGTACTACTAATCCAAACTTGATCTAGTTTGGATTAGTAGTACTTTCGATGTGCACCACATGTTGCCTCCACTTGAATCTAATCCATGTTCATTTCACCTACCGATATATATAATAACTCATCATGCTCATACAACAACTTAGCATCATGCATCATCGATCATAATAATAAATAACTCTTCATTGGTATCATAATAACAAGTCATACTCATCATCATCGATCATACAACTTTTACTCGATACCATAATAACAAGTCATACTAATCATCATCATAGTCATCTAACCAATCCTACTTAGTTATTCCTAGCACATGATCATGAGTATTAGCTAGGACCTACTATCTTCTCTTAGGTAAAATAGCATAAAATAAGATAGGCCCTGACTCTCCATTATGGAGAATGGAGATTATCCTGTCTCCAATTCTTGTCTTTCGCACAATGTTGCTTCCAAGTAGCCCCCTACGACTGACCATACATTTTTTTCATTCTTTGATTGTCATGTCTTCACCGGTTTTAGAAATCCGATATGGACAGGTGTGATACGTAGGATGGCCTGGCCGTATGTTCAAAATATCAAGGCGACCATTTTGAAACATCAGATGAGGCACACAATCCTTCGGGATTTAATGTTGAAAAACATAGTAATGACTTCGTAGTTAGCAATGTAGTTCAATTTTAAAAGAATTTATGCAAAACACGCACGAATGTCATAATAGTAAAAAATCTTACCATGGCATCTCCATGGATGTTACCGTAGTTCAACACGTGCACTAGTGGCATGTATTGACCATGATGTGTAGGAGTTTAATAATAGATATTGTAATTCTCAAGATCAGTACAAAATGCGATCAGATGATTTTTCTCCTAATAAGTTAATTCTGAGCCATCGGTGTAGTAGGTTCTGTCTACCATCTTCCGCACATTCTTTAAAGAATGAAAATAAGCTGTCAACTATTTTGAAATAAACAATATAAATTACTTAATAACTATGTTTGAGAAACTCACATAGAGGTAGAATTGGAAGTGTATCAACAAGGACCCAAATGTCCTAATTGTCTTCGGCGATGTTAGGATCACCAAGATCCATGGTGACAAGCATACCCTCATAAAAACCATACATCTTGCAAAGTTCTTCCCAATTCGTGCAACCAAAATGGGTTATGCTCTTAGAATTGTACAGATTTATTTCAAAATCCATACCATGATGGGTCCTTAGGTGAATTTTCTTTGTTTCCATACTTTCATGATCTTCAAAGTCCAGCCTCTCAAAGACATAGCATCTTGCATGGCATGGGATAAGCTAGTCGAATTGCAAAAGACGAAAATTACACGTTGAAGTAGTAGAAGTCGTGCTTAATTACGAAAAAAACTTGTCGTTGTTGCGTATCATTTCAACATCGAAGGTCTCCTGGAGCTTAATGCTGAAGCGCCGACCTTCGTCCAGGTGAGACCTGTCGCATAGACCCCGGTCGTCGTTGCACCAGTCGCACTCCCTCGGGAGACTTTCGACGTCCGATGACGACATTTCCTAGGTTCAAATAATTCAAATATTGAACTTGTACAATTAAAATATGTACTACAAAAACTAAATTAGATCATTATTATTCATCACGGATTGACTATCGGTCTGCCGAGTCTTTTCTTGAAAACTCTCGGCTCACGTGGTGTATATATTTGACCGTCGGTGATGGTTGCTCCTCCCTTCGTCCTCGAGTGCATTACACCAAAATGTCTAGTACACGGGAACAAATGAGAAGCGACCCCCACGACAACAGTCATGATTTTTCGTCCTCACATATGTGGTGGAGACTCTTACTCACTGATTCCTCTCTAACATTTGCGACCGCTGGTGATGGTCGTTACTCCTCCTCCCCCTAGTGCATAACAAAGGTCTAGCACAAGGAGAAGGAGAAACGACCCCCACGACAACAGTCGGGATTCTTCGTCCTCTCTCATATATGGTACATATACTCCCTCACTGATTTTTCGACCGTCGGTGATGGTCGTTATTCCTCCTTCCCCTAGTGCATACCAAAGGTCTGGCACAAGGAGAAGAAGGAAAAAAACGACCCCCACGACAACAGTCGGGATTCTTCTTCTCTCATATATATATGGTGCACACTTTCTCCCTCACTCATTTGTTGACTGTCATGTATGGAGTCTCGACAGACTTAAAGTCAACCTAAAATGTCGTTTAATTATTTTTCTAGAAAATCCAGGTCACTCGATATTTCCTACATATTCTAGCACAAGTCATGCCAGAATTCATGAAAAAAATACGGCATGACCTTTGCTAAAAAAGGACATATCGAGCACCTGAAATTTGCCCGAACAGAAATTAATCAACACTCCGGCAAAACATAGGCCACTCGGAGGTGTAACCTGCAAACATGGCCGGCCACTTGGGAAAGCACATATCCTATTTGAGCAACACAAGATATACATGTTTATGTCTACATCATATGAGCATTCAAACTTGATGGTCATTGCATTTCAATGGTTCAAAATATAAAAAAACATTTCAAAATGTCTTATAGGATTAACATTGACATGGAGATTTGGCAAGTCTCACCTCAAGGTCGGAGGAGGTCGGTGACCGGGACGACGGCGGTGATGATGGAGGGCTCCTTGATTTCTGCAAAAAGAAAAACCCTATAAGCTATCAACTAATCAAATACATACGCCTTGCATAGTGCTCTCCAATTTGAGCATTCAAAGTAGGACTAGTTTTCCAATTTGAGCATTCAATAAACAAAACCAAATCGTAAAATAAATTAGTATTCAAATTAGCATGCATTCAATAAGCAAAACTAAATCATTTCTTTCGTCCGTACATCGTCGAATATTATCACTAATACATCTCGAATAGTATCATACATATAACATTACTAATACAACTAAAACCCTAGCGAACGATGGGTATCGGCATGGACGGTGGACACCCAAAGAGAAGGAACCATCACAGGATCATAGCTCCAGTGAGATCCCTGAAGAACCTGCCAGGTATTGGAGAATCTGCCCTCCAACGCAACCATATAGCGATGGACGTGCTTGTTCTCCTCGCTGACACAATGACGTACCACCTTCGCGGGGTCCACAAGCCTCCGCATTCTCACTGGCCCATGCGACCGCCACCAAAGAAGGTTCGGGTCAACGACGGGCTGGCTCCTCACCAAGCTGCGCCCCCCGAAAGGTAGCACCTCCCAGTACCAGCCCAACGGAGCCCAGTCCCGGACATGGCCCCTCTAATCAAGCAGGCCTCCTCTGCCGAGTCGATGACGAGGATGCGGGATATGCATTGTCGACGTCGATGCGGGAATAATTGTTTAATTAAAAAAATAAACTAATTCTATTACATTTCTTACTAAAAATAAACTAGTTTTATTAATTCAACTAGTTCCACTAACCACTTACTATAAATAAAATAAACTAGTACTTAATAAAAATAAACTAGTTTAACTAGTTTTATTAATTTTCTAACTAATTATATTAAACACTTACTAAAAAATAGTAAAAAAACTATATTGAACTTTTTCTATAAACTAAACACTACTGCCCTAAATTAACATCTACTTAGTTACCTAACCTACTTCCCTAACTAAAAAAATATAATTACCAGTACCACTACTGTCCTAACCTAATTAACATCTACTTAGTAACCAAATTAGTTAACCAAACATCTAAAAACATCTAATTAACCTAGTTAGTAAACCAAATTAACCTAGCTAGTTCACTTAGTTCAACTTAGTTAACCTAATGCGCGGGGGACAACGACGCACGGGGGAGGGTGGCAGCGACAGCGCGCGGTGGAGGCACGCGGGAGTGAGAGTGTGTGAGGGGGGAGTGAGGTCGAGTGCGGGCCGTTGGTGTGGATAAGGAGCCCGTAGTAGTAGCGCTTCCTACATAAAAGCGCTACTACTATGCCTGACCTGCCGGCAACGGCCTTGCAATTTTAGTAGTAACGTGTTTTATGAAAACAACGCTACTGGTAAGTGCATAGTAACAGCGCTTGCCATGTGCAACCGCTACCGATAAGTAGTAGTAGCGTTTTTTTTATAAAAAGCACTACTACTAAGCTTCTGTGTATAGGCATTTCCCTAGTAGTGATATGTCCCCAACCAGAGACCTTCGGAACTGAATGTATGGAGGAACCAACCCAAATATTGTACTCCCTCCGTCCGGAAATACTTGTCATCAAAATGGATAAAAGGAGATATATCTAGACGTATTTTAGTTCTAGATACATCCCTTTTTATCTGTTTTGTTGAGAAGTATTTTCGGACAGAGGGGGTACTAATAAAATGCAACGGCCTCAAGCTACATGTAGTCACGGTTTTGATGGGTAAATTAGCAACTTTTTATTAGTTTATTTAATCCATGATGAATAAATCATGATGATGCTTGGAATAATAGTATGGAGCTCATACCGATATCTAAACAACCATGTACCAAACATAGACGAAAACATCTATGAACACAATAAATACGACTACCACATGAACGAGTAAATAGGGATGATAAGATCATATTCTTCAATAGGCCAGGCTAAAGCTGCCTCTGCAGCCTTCTTCTTGGCGGCGGTGGCGATAGCCATGGGGCCGATGTCGGGGAACTAGTAGACACCAAGACGATGACAAAGAAGGAGCAGTCATGTAGAGACGCTCTTCAAAAACCTTATTGCCGGTCTCTCAGTGCAGGATCGCAAAAAGCGGGGTTCTGAAGGCCTGCTCTCGTGGCCTACTCTCCTGAACGGCTGTGCACACGGTTGACGAAATGACACCACCGAAAGAATCAACAGTGAGAGGAATAGCAGAATGACGGCTAGGGTTGTGTGCAAGTAGGGAACGAGAGTGTCGACTGGATTTGAGAGTCCAGATTTGAGATATGTGGCTACCGGGCACAAGATATGAGGGGCGTGTCTGGACACGTCCGCAGACGTATAAGGGGATGGATTTGTCAAATCCGGCTGTAACAGCGAGTGATGTACTGGTAGAACAGGGAAATCGACCTAGAATGAGACGTGCTGGAGTGACCACTGGAAGAATCGAGGTTTTGAGCCGTTATTAGCGAAGAATATTTATACTATGAGCTCAAAAAATTCAAATTCAAAATTTGTTTAATTTTTTGGACAGTAAAATGCCGAGAGTTTTGAGATCTTCCGGCACCTACCCGAAAGAACAAAATTGCGAAAGAAAAAGCATTTGTGGTGACCGAAATTCGAGTGCATGTGGAAGGAATGCTTGGTTGCGTTTTTGCGTTATATTTCCCAACTCAAGAAAAAAAAGTAGTAGCATTATATTTTCACTCACCAAGATATTGATCGGTCTGGTAATTAAGGAAAAAAGGAATATCCTTTTACTTGTGCAAGGTTGGTTCGCTGCATGGTCAAAAGCAGTGCAGAGTCTTCTGCCACGCTTGCAACCGTAATCGCAGTGACCAGGATACCCATCCTACCTGAGATGAGCACACATGGAAACTGGGCATGTTTGGTCTGCATTCTGCTGTACTAGCTACTACTGTACCTGCAAGGATCAAAAGCTACCTTTCTTTGGGCAAAACGAAAAAGCAAAGCAAAATCATTGTGCCACAGAGATTACAGAGGGGTTTGGTTGGGGTTTAGGGGGAGGCGATGAGAGAAGAGATGGCATATGCCAAAATGCAATCTTGTGGGGCGAGAGCGAGACGCTGGGAAGGGCTACGTGAGCAAATGGAAGGTGGTTGTTTTCTTTTCCATAAAGAAGGAGAAAAAGTTTCTTGTCTTTCTGAAAGTTTCTGTTTTTACTTGTGCTACTATGGAGATGCCTCTTTTTACTGCCTCTGATTTTGTCAGTTGGGGCCTATGATGAACATGCCAATTCATTTTGAGTTTGAGAAGAGAAGATTGCGCTTCCTTTACTATGATTAACCAATGTCTATTTTGTTGCCTCTTTTACTCGCCATCAGGTTATGATACAGAATGTGCAGTCAATTTTGTTGAAATTTGCACTTTTTAGCATGATATTAGTCACGTGAAATTGGTACCAGCATGTAGACTCGATCCACAATAAAAGAAAGATTTCGTTGTTGCGTGGTGGTATGCAGCCATGCTTGCTGGGGATTGGCATGAAGTAAAATTCCATGGGGGCACTGTTGCGGATCAGATCACGGCAGAGGCAGGCAACTGGGCTTCTTTCTGCCATCAGCAAAAGATGGGAAGGGGATCCGTCTGCCACAAAGAAAGAAGCCATCCGTTTCATCAGAAAGCAAAAGCAAAAGCAAAAGCATGCTTTGGTAGAACCTGCCACAGCTCTCATCATCTCCTGTCTGCGCCTGCTGCAGCAGCAGCCGGTCCGCTGGCTGGCTGGCTGGCTCGTGTGACCTCCATCTCAATCACCAGGTGAGTTCGTGGCTCCAGCGCCAGCGGTGAAATACTGGTGGTGCTTTGGTTTAGATTTTATTAAACGGTGAAAAAATGGCAGCTATCAATGGTGCAATGGGGACAATTTAGTGAGATCTCAAACGTTTTACCAACACCCTAACGGTGAAAATCTTGTCTCTTTCAAGAAAACACTTCAAAAGAATTGTGATCTTCTTCATCACAAAACCAATGTAACTTTGGCTCAATGAACTTCACTGCGTGCTGTTATCTGACTTTACCCACTTGGCATTACTTGCGGCTGTAGCCATCCGTGCAAGTGAACTGCTGTCCCTCTCAGCCCGGAATGTGCAGTCAACTTTTCTGAATTTTGTAGTAGTACTATTTTAATTAGCATGATATTCGTCACATGAAATTGATACTAGCAGACTAAATCCACCAAGAAAGAAAGAAAAACACTCCAATGCCATTATATTCTTGTTGTTTTCTGGCATAATAATAATAAAAGAAAAACATGTTAATGTAGCTGTTCGGAATTGAGCTAGAGTAAAATTCCATCGGGCCAGAGTTGCAAGGAATCACACGAGAAAGAGGCAACTGGGCTACCAATAGGGCCAGAAGAAGAAAATCGTCCGTTCAGAAGAAGGGGAGGCCAGAAAGCAAAAAAAGTAAGAGCAACTTCAACGCGACGACTCAAACAAACGCGCCCTTTGTCTGCCTTTTATCTGTTTGGGTCAGCGCGCCCGCCCCCTTCGACGTTTGGGTCGACCATGCGCCTGACGTGCAGACCCAAATCTCGTCGGCACAAAATCCTAAAATAGAGCCATAGATCATTGCCAGTGGCCATGCCATCGCCTAGAGTTCTACCAGCGTCATTAACACCTCATAGTTCGTGCTAACGCACTTGCCAACGGCCGGCACACATGCCAACACACAAAAGGGGAGGGAGTTCAACCACGCCATCTCGGCCGTGGTCATGCCGGCATACAAAAAAATATGGCGCTCTCCGCCATAGATCACTCGTCATCGAACTTGAGCATGTCGCTCTGCATCTTCTCGAACCAAGACCTCTTCCCCGGGGACACCGTGTTCAAGTCCACCTTCATCATTTCCACACCCGTCATCATGCTAGCGAGCACCACTTCTTTTGCCTTGTTCTTGGCATTGGTGGCCTCGATCTCAAGCATCTCCCTTTGCTTCTCTGCCTTCATCTCGAGCTTCTTCGTTTGCTTCTCCACATCGAGCTCAAGCCTCCTCCTTTGGATCTCCATGAAGGCCTTCATTTGCTCTTCTTTGTCTTGCCGACGCTTCTCCTCCCCTATGTCCTTCTTGGTCACCATGCCTTCCAAAGTGGTATGCGAGGCAATCAACGTTGCATCACACTTGTCCTCTTTCTTGGAGTTGGTCTTCTCCCGTGGCTTCTCTCCCTCATCATGGTCCTCGAGGGCCTCCACCCCTCCACACGCCTTGATGGCGGCATATTGTGCCTTGAACTTCTCGTCCCCGTTGATGACCATCCAACAATGGGTGAGGTTGAAAGACTTGTTGTCATGTTGGGCCTTGAATGCCTCCCAAGCTTGGAATGCCTACAAATGAATAGCACGCAAGCATATGGGCAAATGGACATGCAAACGCAACGAAAACGAAGATGGCCGCATGTATACCATATCTTTGATGTCGAGGCCGCTCAAAGGACGTCCGTCGATGCTCTCAAGGGTGGCACAAAACTTGTTGCACTCTTGTTATATCACCCTCCAACACTTCGAGCGGGACACCCATGTGGCACCCCGGCTTAGAGAAACCGGAACGCCCCGTATTCTAGCCCAGAGATCGAGGAGAAGTCTTCTGTAATACGGCACTGCTTAGCATAGAACAAATCAGCTCTTTATTACAAGCTATAATGATACAAGGGGATTACATCGGCACGACGACACTACGCCTGCCACTGTTGCTCCATGCAAGCAGCAGAACAACACGAAGCAGCGGAATAACTACCGGCAGCAGAACAACGACGACGGTGATGAACTCCACTCCGCATGGACTCTGGCTCGAACACTCATCCTAGCTCGCAAACAAGGGATCCATGGCAAACAAGTAATCAAATCCGGCATGACCTACAAACTGGCATGACATGCCTGGTCAGTACATTGAATGTACTTGCAAGCTCACAGCAACCAAAGCAATCAAGACAGACAACAACATGGCAATTACAGGTTAACAATGATTAACATGATACTGTCAGAACAACATGGCATGAACAACATGATTCAACTTGAACAATACGAGCATGGCATGAACATATAAACATGATGACACTATCATGCAACGTGATGACGTTATCATGCACCAACTCACTATGTTCGGGTTACCTCGTAACCATCACAGACATCACACGATCAAATCAAGCTTGGTATTAACAATACTGTAGTAATCATTACATGACCACAAGGAGCTTGATCTTTACCCTTGACTCTTGCATAATACCACAAATATCCATCAACTCGGCATCCTCGATACCACGGTGATCATATCACGATCACAATCAACTTCTTTCTCATCATCGAACCAAGGTTGTTATTAAGCACATTATTATTATTATTATTATTATTATTATTATTGACCCACAGTGTGACCAACTACGAATTGGGCCCTTATCCGCGGGCGCGGCTATCGATAGATTTAATACACACTCCTGCAGAGGTAGCGCACTGTACCCACACCACGGAACCCATGGCCTTGCACTCCCATTCGGGTGGACCAGCGGCGTTCCGACAAAACTGTCCTACTGCCATGACACTCTCCCGGCCACTCTGACAAACTCCCCTTTGGGCTAAGTCATGGGTGGCCCCGTGCCTACCAAAGGCATCAATGGCCACCGTCATGGCAAAACATAAACGGTCCCAAACAGGGACAATGGATCCATACTCAACAACGGGCACACAAGGCTTATGCCGTCCTACCCGGCCAAGGTAGTGCCCGTGCATAACCTTCCCTCATTGGAGGCACTGGCGAGAGGCATGACAATAGACCCAGTTAGGACCTCCCCATAAAAGGCAAATGTGGTTGCACTGGTCAGCTCGATATGGTGGCACCATGACTCAGTCAACAGTTGTTCAAGTTCAATTTAATCCGGTTAAACTTGAATGCAATATGCTGAGCCATGATAAAATAACATGATACAATTACAATGCATGAGCATGATATAAGCATGGGGTGCAACATAACTATCAACCACATCAACAATGAATCATATCCAACTTAGCATGGCATAATGACGAGCATGAATTATCACAAGTATAACACTACTCATAGAATAACATGACCACTAACATCAATAATAAATACCATGCAATAACACATCAATAACATTACCGAGTAAACACTTAACCAACTAACAGCAAAGGAACAATGCATATCAACGGTACTCGGTAACCAACAACAGTCATGCACCAAAGAACATGACCAACCCAACATGTACTACTACTAAGCATGACCAATATGAAAGTAATACTAACATGATAACCGAGTGCAAGAAAACATAGCATGATGGTAACCACCGATCCATAAGCATAACCGAAATAACGACAGCAGTAGCAAAACAAACATACAATTATTAAAGATTCAAGTTGAAAACCAATGCCACTACATGGCTATCATGCAAATGGTGGTTGTGGCTTGCCTGGGGATGAAGAAGGCTCCAGGGAGAAGTACGGTGAAGTCGCGGAAAGGTTCGCCGGAAATGATTCTCCCTCGAAGGGGGCTGATTAGGGGCAAGGGCAAAAAGGTCATATTCACAGTTTCAAACCATAGTGAAAATGATGTGAACAGAACGGGCTCGATGAGACGAAGACGTGGGCGTTGGATTCACCTCAATCGGACTTACGAGCAAAAAGTTGTGATAGTTTTTCTGCCAGGGACCTATCTATGAAAAGTTTTCTGCAAACAAGCCCTTGACTAAGAAAACTGGAAACACATTCGTGCAAAATACACTTCTGACAAGGCGAGGGATGGGTGAACACGTCGAGGATGACACGCGGGGCCTGCGTGGAGGTGGGGCCCGCCTGGCCCGGGCTCGCCTTCAACATCCAGCCCGCGCACGACCGAGGTAGAGGCTCACCCCGACGGCGATCACCGGAGCCACGGTCCACCGTTCGGGGCGTGCAGCATACCGGTGAGATCAACGCGTCGAGACGCATCCATAGGTCCCCTTTGCGGCCGGCGAGGTGGGCTGAGGCGAGGACAGCTTCGACGCCAGCAGACGGGATCTTCTGGCGCCGACGAACTCGCGGCAGACAGCCACCGGAGGAGGAGAAGAGGTGATGGGGCGGTTCGGTAGTGGTGGTGGAGGCCTCTGGAGGTGGTGCAACGGAGGGAGATGGCCAGGGTTATCGGAATTGGAGGGACCCGAGGCAGCGGCTGGGGCGGCGATGGAAGGGCAGGAGACGTTCTCCGGCTCGGGGAAGAGGCTGGGCGGGGTTCTGGGAAGGAGAGGAGGTCAGTGGTGAGGTCGATCGGCCTCGGGGTGGCCTTAAATAGGCGGGGGCGAGGTGCCGAGCTCGGGTGCCACCACGGAGGTCTGGCCAATGCTCTGGCGATGCTCATCGGTCACAGGGATGCGCGGGAACGCAACGAAGGGGGAGAGGACGAGCTACAGAAGGTCACGGAGCAGAAGAGGTCGAGGGCACAGGAGAGAAGTGATCGAACGCCATCAATGCGCTGTCGGCTACAGCTCGCCCATGGGCGCGCGGTGACGAGCTCCGACGGAGAGGCTTCCGGAGGGGGAGAGGAGTCCAGGGGGATGGCGACGACCCGATGAAGCTGTTGGACATGCTCGTGCGCGTGAAGACGGCGAGAGGGAGAGGTGCTGGAGCTAGAAGACACCCTGGACACGGCCAACGACAGCAGAGCACGCACATTGCACGTCAAAGCCCGTGATCACTACATGCACTAGTGCACACCGTGCCACACGGTCAGCCAAATGATGCCTGGGGTGGAGTCCCTCCAAGGTAGGTTGCAACTAAGGTGGTAGCTCGGTTAAAGACTGTGTGGTTAAATGGTAGGTGAGCTCTGAAGTTTGTTGTTGCCAACTTGATCATTATGCAGTGATCAACAGGGTGACGTTAAGAGGCAAACTAGATGTCAGGGGAGTTTAGGTTAGGAAGAACTATAGTCTTGAGAATTTTGACATGATTAGGACAAGTATTTTATATAGTTGCTTTACAACTACATAAACTGGTCCAGAAGCAAAAACAGGAAGAAGCACTCACATAGTGTGATGGATTAGGCTGAAAATGAACATGGCAGGGTTATTTGCTCATATGAGAGTGCTATAAAAATTTCATACCATTTGGTCAAGCCAAAGTGGTACTTCGTTCATACAGCACCTCTCTGGACAGAATCCTAAGAAAATTCCTAAGGGAAAATGGCTAAAGGAAATGAGCCCAAATCTTGTGGAGATGAGTTATATGGGTAGGAGAAGTCTTAGGAAAATTTTTAGCACTAATGGAGCAATATAAAATGTACTTGCTTCACTAACTGAAAATTAGGACAGAAACAAAGATTTGAAGCTGTGCCCACATGGATGCATTGCATGAGCTCAAATCTTGAGGAGGGTGATTATTTGATAATATGAAGGACCATGAAAAAATTCAACTCAATAGGATTAACCTAACTAGTACTTCCTTCACAACCAATTCCCTTGGACAGGAACGTTTGAAAAATAGCTCAGGAATATTCACTAGGCAAATTAAGTTTAATTTTGGCATGAGGCAATTATATGGACATGAAAAGGTGTCCAAAAAGTTTGGGGCCAATTGGGCAAAGGTAAATGGCACCTACTTCACAATCTACCATTCAGGACAGAATAGGAAAATAATTAATTGATCATGATGAGGAACATGGAAAATGAAATATTTTTCCATATTTGAGAAATATATGACCCAAACAATTTATGAGAATTATTTGGGAATTTTAGGAGTGAAGAAAATATAGGTTGATTCACAACCTAGGGCAAATTGGGTTATTCCTTTAATAGAAAAGGAATATTCCCAAGGAAATGAATATTGGGGTTTGGTCCAAGATGGAAATGGCAAGGTCTAGGAATGGAGATGGGGATGACAAGCCACTCTGGAAAGAAAGAAGAGGTCACGGTTTATTATTTACTACAACTGCTCTTTTTAACCATTCTTCGTTACAAGATTACTCTATTTTTACCATTTATTATTTACTACAACTGCTCTTTTTAACCATTCTTTGTTACAAGATTACTCTATTTTTACCATTTATTATTTACTACAACTGCTCTCTTCTTTTTTACTCTACCCAATTCCCAATAAAATGCAACGGTCTCAAGCTAGCCACACGTAGTCACGGTTTGATGGCCATTTTTCTGGGTAAATTAGCACCTTTTTGATTAATTTATGATGAATAAATCATACCAATATCTAAA
Organism: Triticum urartu; assembly: GCF_003073215.2. NCBI lineage: Eukaryota > Viridiplantae > Streptophyta > Magnoliopsida > Poales > Poaceae > Triticum > Triticum urartu. The sequence goes on from NC_053022.1 coordinate 43,301,766, forward strand.
CAAACACCAAAACATCTATGAACGCACAGTAAATCTGGATAGAACATGAATGAGTAAATAGGGGATAATCAGATCATATCCCCGCCGCAGCTTCCTCTGCAGCCTTCTTCATGGCGGCGGCAGCCATCGGGTTGCTGTCGGGGGATTAATCTAAGTGGATGACCCATAATCCAACGTCTAGGACAGTGGCATTTCCATTAACGACTCGTAATTATTCTCTATTTATTTAACCGTTCATAACCGATAACAATAAAGGGCATGCATGACATGCTGGGGAACGTAGTAATTCAAAACATTTCCGACGATCACGCAAGATCTATCTAGGAGATGCATTGCAACGAGACGGGAGAGTGTGTCCACGTACCCTCGTAGATCAAAAGCGGAAGCGTTTAGTAACGCGGTTGATGTAGTCGAACGTCTTCAAGATCCAACCGATCCAAGTACCGAACGTCCGAAACCTCCATGTTTAGCACACATTCAGCACAATGACGTCCCTCGAGCTCTTGATCTAGTTGAGGACGAGGGAGAGTTCCGTCAACACGATGGTGTGGTGACGGTGATGATGAAGTTACCAGCGCAGGGCTTCGCCTAAGCAGTACGACGATATGACCAAGGTGTTAAACTGTGGGGCACCGCACACGGCTAAGAGATTGTCTGTTGTGCTTTGGGGTACCTCCTGGCCATGTATATGAAGGAGGAAGAGGAGGAGGCCGGCGGCTAGGACAGGCGCGCCATAGGGGGAGTCCAACTAGGATTGGTAATCCTGGTTGGACTCCCCTTCCTTTTCCAAGAGGAGGGGAGAGGGAATGAGGAGGAGAGGGGGAAGTAAAGAGGGGGGCGCCCCCCCTCCCTAGTCCAATTCGAACTTGCCATGGGGGGAGGGGTGCGGCCACCCTTGCGGCCTTCCTCTCCTTTCCACTAAGGCCCACTACTTCCTCGGAGGGGGGGGGGGTTCCGGTAACCTCCCAGTAATCCGAAAATGCCCGAATCACTCGGAACCATTCCGATGTCCGAATGCAACACTCCAATATATGAATCTTTACGTCTCGGCCATTTCTAGACTCCTCGTCATGTCCATGATCTCATCCGGGACTCCGAACAAACTTCGGTCATCAAATCACATAACTCATAATACAAATCGTCATTGAACATTAAGCGTGCGGACCCTACGGGTTCGAGAACTATGTATACATGACCGAGAAAAATCTCCGATCAATAACCAATAGCGGAACCTGGATGCTCATATTGGTTCCTACATATTCTACAAACATCTTTATCGGTCAAACCGCATAACAACATACATGATTCCCTTTGTCGTCGATATGTTACTTGCCCGAGATTCGATCGTCGGTATCTTCATACTTAGTTCAATCTCGTTACCGGTAAGTCTCTTTACTCGTTCCGTAATGCATCATTCCATAACTAACTCATTAGTCACATTGCTTGCAAGGCTTATAGTTATGTGCATTACCGAGAGGGCCCAGAGATACCTCTCCGATACACGGAGTGACAAATCCTAATCTCGATCTATGCCAACTCAACAATCACCACAGGAGACACCTGTAGAGCATCTTTATAATCACCCATTTACGTTGTGACATTTGATAGCACACAAGGTGTTCCTCAGGTATTCGGGAGTTACACAATCTCATACTCAGAGGAACATGTATAAGTCATGAAGAAATCAATATCAATAAAACTAAACAATCATAATGCTAAGCTAACGGATGGGTCTTGTCCATCACATCATTCCCCAACGATGTGATCCCGTTCATCAAAAGACAACACATGTCCATGGCTAGGAAATCTAACCATCTTTGATTAACGAGCTAGTCAAGTAGAGGCATACTAGGGACACTCAGTTTTGTCTATGTATTCACACATGTACTAAGTTTTCGATTAATACAATTCTAGCATGAAAATAAATATTTATCATGATATAAGGAAATATAAATAACAACTTTATTATTTCCTCTAGGGCATATTTCCTTCAGTCTCCCGCTTGCACTAGAGCCAATAATCTAGATTACATAGTAATGATTCTAACACCCATGGAGTCTTGGTGCTGATCATGTTTTGCTCGTGGAAGAGGCTTAGTCAACGGGTCTACAACATTCAGATCCGTATGTATTTTGCAAATCTCTATGTCTCCTTCCTTGACTTGATCGCGGATGGAATTGAAGCGTCTCTTGATGTGTTTGGTTCTCTTGTGAAATCTGGATTCCTTCGCCAAGGCTATTGCTCCAGTATTGTCACAAAAGATTTTCATTGGACCCGATGCAATAGGTATTACACCTAGATTGGATATGAACTCTTTCATCCAGACTCCTTCATTTGCTGCTTCCAAAGCAGCTATGTACTCCACTTCACACATAGATCCCGCCACGACGCTCTGCTTGGAACTGCACCAACTAACAGCTCCACCATTCAATATAAATATGTATCCGGTTTGTGATTTAGAGTCATCCAGATTAATGTCAAATCTTGCATCGACGTAACCATTTACGACAAGCTCTTTGTCACCTCCATAAATGAGAAACATATCCTTAGTCCTTTTCAGGTATTTCAGGATGTTCTTGACCGATGTCCAATGATCCACTCCTGGATTACTTTGGTACCTCCCTGCTGTACTTATAGCGAGGCACACATCAGGTGTGGTACATAGCATTGCATACATGATAGAACCTATGGCTGAGGCATAGGGAATGACTTCCATTTTCTCTCTATCTTTTGCAGTGGTCGGGCATTGAGTCTGACTCAACTTCACACCTTGTAACACAGGCAAGAACCTTTCTTTGACCGATCCATTTTGAACTTCTTGAAAACTTTATCAATGTATGTGCTTTGTGGAAGTCCAATTAAGCGTCTTGATCTATCTCTATAGATCTTGATGCCCAATATATAAGCATCTTCACTGAGGTCTTTCATTGAAAAATTCTTATTCAAGTATCCTTTTATGCTATCCAAAAATATTGTATCATTTCCAATCAACAATATGTCATCAGCATATAATATTAGAAATGCTACAGAGCTCCCACTCACTTTCTTGTAAATACAGGCTTCTCCAAAAGTCTGTATAAAACCATATGCTTTGATCACACTATCAAAGCGTATATTCCAACTCCGAGAGGCTTGCACCAGTCCATAAATGGATCGCTGGAGCTTGCACACTTTGTTAGCACCTTTAGGATCGACAAAACCTTCTGGTTGCATCATATACAACTCTTCTTTAAGATATCCATTAAGGAATGCAATTTTGACATCCATTTGCCAAATTTCATAATCATAAAATGCGGCTATTGCTAACATGATTCGGACATACTTAAGCATCGCTATGGGTGAGAAGGTCTCATCGTAGTCAACTCCTTGAACTTGTTGAAAACCTTTGGCAACAAGTCGAGCTTTATAGACAGTAACACTACCGTCAGTGTCAGTCTTCTTCTTGAAGATCCATTTATTCTCTATGGCTTGTTGATCATCGGGCAAGTCAACCAAAGTCCACACTTTGTTCTCATACATGGATCCCATCTCAGATTTCATGGCCTCAAGCCATTTTGCGGAATCTAGGCTCATCATCGCTTCGTCATAGTTTGTAGGTTCATCATGGTCTAGTAACATGACTTCCAGAATAGGATTACCGTACCACTCTGGTGCAGATCGTGCTCTGGTTGACCTACAAGGTTCAGTAGTAAGTTGATCTAAAGTTTCATGATCATCATCATTAGCTTCCTCACTAATTGGTGTAGGAATCACTGGAACTGATTTCTGTGATGAACTACTTTCCAATTCTAGAGAAGGTACAATTACCTCATCAAGTTCTACTTTCCTCCCACTCACTTCTTTCGAGAGAAACTCCTTCTCTAGGAAGGATCCATTCTTAGCAACGAATATCTTGCCTTCGGATCTGTGATAGAAGGTGTACCCAACAGTCTCCTTTGGGTATCCTATGAAGACACATTTCTCCGATTTGGGTTCGAGCTTATCTGGTTGAAGCTTTTTCACGTAAGCATCGCAGCCCCAAACTTTAAGAAACGACAACTTAGGTTTCTTTCCAAACCACAGTTCATATGGTGTCATCTCAACGCATTTAGATGGTGCCCTTTTTAACGTGAATGCAACCGTCTCTAAAGCATAACCCCAAAACGATAGCGGTAAATCAGTAAGAGACATCATAGATCGCACCATATATATAACAAAGTATGGTTACGACGTTCGGACACACCATTACGCTGTGGTGTTCCAGGTGGCGTGAGTTGCGAAACTATTCCGCATTGTTTCAAATGAAGACCAAACTCATAACTCAAATATTCACCTCCAGATTCAGATCGTAGAAACTTTATTTTCTTGTTACGATGATTTTCCACTTCACTCTGAAATTCTTTGAACTTTTCAAATGTATCAGACTTATGTTTCATCAAGTAGATATACCCATATCTGCTCAAATCATCTATGTAGGTCAGAAAATAACGATACCTGCCGCGAGCCTCAACACTCATCGGACCACATACATCAGTATGTATTATTTCCAATAAGTCAGTTGCTCGCTCCATTGTACCAGAGAATGGAGTCTTAGTCATCTTGCCCATGAGGCATGGTTCGCAAGCATAAAGTGATTCATAATCAAGTGATTCCAAAAGTCCATCAGCATGTAGTTTCTTCATGCGCTTTACACCAATATGACCTAAACGGCAGTGCCACAAATAAGTTGCACTATCATTATTAACTTTACATCTTTTGGCTTCAATATTATGAATATGTGTATCACTAAAATCAAGATTCAACAAAAATAAACCACTCATCAAGGGTGCATGATCATAAAAGACGTTACTCATATAAATAGAACAACCATTATTCTCTGATTTAAATGAATAACCCTCTCGCATCAAACAAGATCCAGATATAATGTTCATGCTCAACGCTAGCACCAAATAACAATTATTCAGGTCTAAAACTAATCCCGATGGTAGATGTAGAGGTGGTGTGCCGACGATGATCACATAGACTTTGGAACCATTTCCCACGCGCATCGTCACCTTGTGCTTAGCCAATCTTCATTTAACTCGTAGCCCCTGTTTCGAGTTGCAAATATGAGCAATAGAACCAGTATCAAATACCCAGGTGCTACTATGAGCATTATTAAGGTACACATCAATAACATGTATATCAAATATACATTTCAATTTTCCATCCTTCTTATCCGCCAAATACATGGGGCAGTTCCGCTTCCAGTGACCAGTCCCTTTGCAGTAGAAGCACTTAGTCTTAGTCTTGATGTTACCTTGAAGTTCCCCTTCTTCCCTTTGCCCTTTTTCTTGAAACTAGTGGTCTTGTTAACCATCAACACTTGATGCTCCTTCTTGATTGTTACCTCCGCGACCTTTAGCATTGCGAATAGCTCAGGAATTGTCTTTTTCATCCGTTGTATATTATAGTTCATCACGAAGCCTTTATAGCTTGGTGGCAGTGATTAGAGAACTCTGTCAATGACACTATCATTAGGAAGATTAACTCCCAACAGAGTCAAGTGGTTATGGTACCCAGACATTCTGAGTATGTGTTCACTGACGGAACTATTCTCCTCCATATTGCAGCTATAGAACTTGTTGGAGACTTCATATCTCTCAACTCGGGCATTTTCTTGAAATACTAACTTCAAAACGTCTTTGAAGTCCTAATTATAAGTCATAAAGCATGGCACACTGGACTATCGGGTAGTCATCAGCTTTGCTCTGCCAGACGTTCATAACGTCCGCAGTTGCTCCCGCAGCGGGTTTTGCACCTAGCGGTGCTTCCAGGATATAATTCTTCTATGTAGCAATGAGGATAATTCTCGAGTTACGGATCCAGTCCGTGTAGTTGCTACCATCATCTTTCAACTTGGCTTTCTCTAGGAACACATTAAAATTCAAAGGAATGGTAGCACGGGCCATTGATCTACAACAACATAGACATGCAAAATACTTAAGAACTCCCACTTAGATAGACATCCCTCTAGTCATCTAAATGATCACGTGATCCATATCAACTAAACCATGTCTGATCATCATGTGAGATGGAGTAGTTTTCAATGGTGAACATCACTATGTTGATCATATCTACTATATGATTCACGTTCGACCTTTCGGTCTCAGTGTTCCGAGGCCATATCTACATATGCTAGGCTCGTCAAGTTTAACCCAAGTATTCTGCACGTGCAAAACTGGCTTGCACCCGTTGTATGTGAACGTAGAGTTTATCACACCCGATCATCACGTGGTGTCTCGGCATGATGAACTGTAGCAACGGTGCATACTTAGAGAGAACACTTATACCTTGAAATTTAGTGAGGAATCATCTTATAATGCTACCGCCGTAGTAAGAAAAATAATATGCATAAAGGGTAATGATACGTCTCCAATGTATCTATAATTTTTTATTGTTCCATGCTATTATATTATCCGTTTTGGATGTTTAATGGGCTTTATTATGCACTTTTATATTATTTTTGGGATTAACCTATTAACTGAAAGCCCAGTGCAAATTGCTGTTTTTTGCCTATTTCAGTGTTTCACGGAAAAGGAATATCAAACGGAATGAAACCTTCACGAGGATCGTTTTTGAAACAAACGCAATCCAGGAGACTTGGAGTGGACGTCAAGAAAGAAGCAAGGAGGACACGAGGCAGGAGGGTGCGCCCCAGGGGGGTGGATGCGCCCCCCACCCTCGTGGGCCCCTTGCAGCTCCACCGACCTACTTCTTCCTCATATATATACCCATATACCCTGAAAACATCCAGGAGCACCAGGAAACCCTATTTACACGACCGCAACCTTCTGTACCCATGAGATCCCATCTTGGGGCCTTTTTCGGTGCTCCGCCGGAGGGGGAATCGATCACGGAGGGCTTCTACATCAAGACCATAGCCTCTCCGATGATGTGTGAGTAGTTTACCATAGACCTTCGGGTCCATAGTTAAGCTAGATTGCTTGTTCTCTCTCTTTGGATCTCAATACAAAGTTCTCCTCGATTTTCTTGGAGATCTATTCGACGTAATTCTTTTTGCGGTGTGTTTGTCGAGATCCGATGAATTGTGGGTTTATGATCAAGATTATCTATGAACAATATTCGGTTCTTCTCTGAATTCTTATATGCATTATTTGATATCTTTGCAAGTCTCTTCGAATTATCAGTTTGGTTTGTCCTACTAGATTGATCTTTCTTGTAATGGGAGAAGTGCTTAGCTTTGGGTTCAGTCTTGCGGTGTCCTTTCCCAGTGACAGCAGGGGCAGCAAGGCACGTATTGTATTTTTTCCATCGAGGATATAAAGATGGGGTTTATATCATATTGCTTGAGTTTATCCATCTACATCATGTCATCTTGCCTAATGTGTTACTCTGTTCTTATGAACTTAATACTCTAGATGCATGCTGGATAGCGGTCGATGTGTGGAGTAATAGTAGTAGATGCAGAATCATTTTGGTCTACTTGTCACGGACATGATGCCTATATACATGATCATGCCTAGATATTATCATAACTATTCGCTTTTCTATCAATTGCTCGACAGTAATTTGTTCACCCACCGTAGATTATGCTATCTTGAGAGAAGCTACTAGTGAAACCTATGCCCCCCTGGTCTATTCTCCATTATATTATTCTCCCAACAACTAGCTATTTCTGTTGCCGTTTATTTTGCAATCTTTACTTTCCAATCTATACAAAAATACCAAAAATATTTATTTATTATCTTTATCAGATCTCACTTTCGTAAGTGACCGTGAAGGGATTGACAACCCCTTTATCGCGTCGGTTGCAAGGTTCTTATTTGTTTGTGCGGGTACTAGGCAACTTGCGTGTAGTCTCCTACTGGATTGATACCTTGGTTCTCAAAAACTGAGGGAAATACTTATGCTACTTTGCTGCATCACCCTTTCCTCTTCAAGGGAAAACCAACGCATGCTCAAGAGGTAGCAAGAAGGATTTCGGGCGCCCTTGCCAGGGAGGCTCGTGCCAAGTCAAGTCAAGATTTGATCTCCTGCCAATGTGCAATTTCTAGCGCCATTGCCGGGGAGATTTACGCACAAGTCAAGACATACCAAGTACCCATCACAAACTCTTATCCCTCGCATTACATTATTTGCCATTTGCCTCTCGTTTTCCTCTCCCCCACTTCACCCTTGCTGATTTATTCGCCCTCTTTTCCATTCGCCATTTTCCCGTTTGCCTTTCTTTCACCATGGTCAAATCAAAAAGGGGTAATGCTTTTCTTCCGAGTTCTAGTACTTTGATAGACCCTCTATCCTTTCTAAGCTCATAAATAATGATGCTATGGAAAGACCTACCGGGGTTATTAATGAGAGTTTGGATAATTTCAATGAAGATGATCCCGGAATTTTTCGTTATTTACATGATGAGTCTTTAAAAGATGCTTGGGATAGGTTATTAAGGATCCAAGCTAGCTATGTGCCCCAATATCAAATTGAGATATACCTGAAAAGCTTTTATGTTGGCTTACCCTCTTCGTTCAAGCAAGTTTTAGATTCTATTTTTGAAGAAGGTTTTCTTGAGGGGGATCCCATAGATACCTATGAAAAGGTGAAAACTATATTTGGGCACCCCATGAGCGAGAAGCCTGAATCCACCTCTCTTTTGTGCCTTTCTCAAAATGAAATTATCAAAGAGATGAAGGCTAGCTTAGATGCAAATTTTCGTAGCGTGCTTAATCTTTTTTCCACCATTAATGGCCATGTGCTTTCTCAAAATAGAAGGTTAAATGCTATATATATAAGAATTTTTCTCTTTTCTTTACCAACACCAAAGATGGTAATACCTAGATCTATTCTTGCTTTTATGCCTAGCTAGGGGCGTTAAACGATAGCGCTTGTTGGGAGGCAACCCAATTTTATTCTTGTTTCTTGTTTCTTGTTCCTATTTATTAATAAATAATTCATCTAGATTCTTTTTATATGTGGTTTTATGTTTTTAATTAGTGTTTGTGCCAAGTGGAACCTTTGGGAAGACTTGGGGGAAGTCTTTGCGATCTTGCTATAAAAATAGAAACTTTAGCGCTCACGAGATTAGCTGCGATTTTTTACTAGAGAGTGCGATTAGATTGATTTTTTTTGCAGATGATTAACAGTAAAATTACTCACGTCCACCAATTTATTTCAGAATTTTTTGGAGTCACATAAGTATTCGAAACGTACAGATTGCTACAGACTGTTCTGTTTTTGACAGATTCTGTTTTTTCGTGTGTTATTTGCTTATTTTGATGAATCTATGGCTAGTATCGGAGGGTACGAACCATAGAGAAGTTGGAATAAAGTAGGTTTAACACCAATATAAATAAATAATGAGTTCATTACAGTACCTTAAGTGGTGATTTGTTTTCTTATACTAACGGAGCTCATGAGATTTTCTGTTGCGTTTTGTATTATGAAGTTTTCAAGTTTTGGGTAAAGATTTGATGGATTTTGGAATAAGAAGTGGCAAGAGCCTAAGCTTGGGGATGCCCAAGGCATCCCAAGGTAAAATTCAAGGACAACCAAAAGCCTAAGCTTGGGATGCCCCGGAAGGCATCCCCCCTTTCGTCTTCGTCCATCGGTAACTTTACTTGAGGCTATATTTTTATTCACCACATGATATGTGTTTTGCTTGGAGCGTATTGTATGATTTGAGTCTTTGCTTTTTAGTTTACCACAATCATACTTTCTGTACACACCTTTTGGAGAGACATACATGAATCGGAATTTATTAGAATACTATATGTGCTTCACTTATATCTTTTGAGCTAGATAATTTTGCTCTAGTGCTTCACTTATATGTTTTTAAGAGCACGGTGGTGGTTTTATTTTATAGAAATTATTGATCTCTCATGCTTCACTTACATTATTTTGAGAGACTTTTAGAACAGCATGGTAATTTCCTTTGGCTATAAAATTAGTTCTAATATGATAGGCATACAAGATGGGTATAATAAAAACTTTCATAAAAAGTGCATTGAATACTATGAGAAGTTTGATTATTTGTGATTGTTTTGAGATATGAGGATGGTAATATTAGAGTCATGCTAGTTGAGTAGTTGTGAATTTGAGAGATACTTGTGTTAAAGTTTGTGATTCCCGTAGCATGCACGTATGGTGAACCTTTATGTGATGAAGTCGGAACATGATTTATTTATTGATTGTCTTCCTTATGAGTGGCGGTCGGGGACGAGCGATGGTATTTTCCTACCAATCTATCCCCCTAAGAGCATGCGCGTAGTACTTTGTTTCGATAACTAATAGATTTTTGCAATAAGTATGTGAGTTATTTATGACTAATGTTGAGTCCATGGATTATATGCACTCTCACCCTTCCACCATTGCTAGCCTCTCTAGTACCGCGCAACTTTCGCTGGTACCATAAACACACCATATGTCTTTCTCAAAACAGCCACCATACCTACCTATTATGGCATTTCCATAGCCATTCCGAGATATAGTGCCATGCAACTTTCCACCGTTCCATTTATTATGACATGCTTCATCATTGTCGTAATGCTTTGCATGATCATGTAGTTGACATCGTATTTGTGGCAAAGCCACCGTTCATAATTCTTTCATACATGTCACTCTTGATTCATCGCATATTCGGGTACACAGCCGGAGGCATTCACATAGAGTCATATTTTTGTTCTAGTATCAACTTGTAAGTAAATAAAAGTGTGATGATCATCGTTATTAGAGCATTGTCCCATGTGAGGAAAGGATGATGGAGACTATGATTCCCCCACAAGTCGGGATGAGACTCCGGACGAAAAATAAAAAGGAAATAAAAAAAGAAAAAGAGAGAAAAGGCCCAGATAAAAAAAGAAATAATGAGAGAAAAAGAGAGAAGGGGCAATGCTACTATCCTTTTACCACACTTGTGCTTCAAAGTAGCACCATGATCTTCATGATAGAGAGTCTCCTATGTTGTCACTTTCATATACTAGTGGTAATTTTTCATTATAGAACTTGGCTGGTATATTCCAATGATGGGCTTCCTCAAAATGCCCTAGGTCTTCCTGAGCAAGCAAGTTGGATGCACACCCTCTTAGTTTCTTTTTGAGCTTTCATACACTTTTAGCTCTAGTGCATCCATTGCATGGCAATCCCTACTCACTCACATTGATATCTATTGATGGGAATCTCCATAGCCTGTTGATACGTCTAGTTGATGTGAGACTATCTTCTCCTTTTTGTCTTCTCCACAACCATCATTCTATTCCACCAATAGTGTTATATCCATGGCTCACACTCATGTATTGCATGAAGATTGAAAAAGTTTGAGAACGTCAAAAGTATGAAACAATTGCTTGGCTTGTCATCGGGGTTGTGCATGATTTAAATATTTTGTGTGGTGAAGATAGAGCATAGCCAGACTATATGATTTTGCAGGGATAACTTTCTTTGGCCATGTTATTTTGAGAAAACATAATTGCTTAGTTAGTATGCTTGAAGTATTATTATTTTTATGTCAATATTAAACTTTTATCTTGAATCATTCGGATCTGAACATTCATGCCACAATAAAGAGAATTACTTTGAAAAATATGTTAGGAAGCATTCCACATCAAAAATTCTGTTTTTTATCATTTGCCTACTCGAGGACAAGCAGGAATTAAGCTTGGGGATGCTTGATACGTCTCCAACGTATCTATAATTTTTGATTGTTCCATGCTATTCTATTATCCATTTTGGATGTTTAATGGGCTTCATTATGCACTTTTATATTATTTTTGTGAATTACCTATTAACCGAAAGGCCGGTGCAAATTGCAGTTTTTTTGCCTATTTTAGTGTTCCGTACAAAAGGAATATCAAACGGAATCCAAATGGAATGAAACCTTCGCGAGGATCGTTTTTGGAACAAATGCAATCCAAGAGACTTGGACTGGACGTCAAGAAAGAAGCGAGGAGGCCACGAGGCAGGAGGGCGCGCCCCAATGGGGTGGACGCGCCCCCCACCCTCGTGGGCCCCTCGTTGCTCCACCGACCTACTTCTTCCTCCTGTATATACCCATATACCCTGCAAACATCCAGGAGCACCATGAAACCCTATTTCCACCACCACAACCTTCTGTACCCGTGAGATCCCATCTTGGGGCCTTTTTCGACGCTCCGCCGGAGGGGGAATCGATCACAGAGGGCTTCTACATCAACGCCATAGCCTCTCCAATGATGTGTGAGTAGTTTACCACAGACCTTCGGGTCCATAGTTATTAGCTAGATGGATTCTTCTCTCTCTTTGGATCTCAATACAAAGTTCTCCTTGATTTTCTTGGAGATCTATTCGATATAATTATTTTTGTGGTGTGTTTGTCGAGATCCGATGAATTGTGGGTTTATGATCAAGATTATCTATGAACAATATTCGATTCTTCTCTGAATTCTTATATGCATGATTTTATATATTTGCAAGTCTCTTCGAATTATCAGTTTGGTTTGGCCTACTAGATTGATCTTTCTTGCAATGAGAGGAGTGCTTAGCTTTGGATTCAATCTTGCAGTGTCCTTTCCCAGTGACAGCAGGGGCAGCAAGGCACGTATTGTATTGTTGCCATCAAGGATAAAAATATGGGGTTTATATCATATTGCTTGAGTTTATCCCTCTACATCATGTCATCTTGCCTAATGTGGTACTCTGTTCTTATGAACTTAATGCTCTAGATGCATGCTAGATAGCGGTCGATGTCTGGAGTTATAGTAGTAGATGTAGAATCATTTCGGTTTACTTGTCACGGACGTGATGCCTATATACATGATCATGCCTAGATATTCTCATAACTATTCTCTTTTCTATCAATTGCTCGACAGTAATTTGTTCACCCACCGTAGATTATGTTATCTTGAGAGAAGCCACTAGTGAAACCTATGGCCCCCGGGTCTATTCTCCATTATATTATTCTCCCAACAACTAGCTATTTCTGTTGCCGTTTATTTTGCAATCTTTACTTTCCAATCTATACAAAAATACCAAAAAAATTATCTTATTATCTTTATCATATCTCACTTTCGTAAGTGACCGTGAAGGGATTGACAACCCCTTTATCGCGTTGGTTGCGAGGTTCTTGTTTGTTTGTGCAGGTACTAGGCGACTTGCGTGTAGTCTCCTACTGGATTGATACGTTAGTTCTCAAAAACTGAGGGAAATACTTATGCTACTTTGCTGCATCACCCTTTCCTCTTCAAGGGAAAACCAACGCATGCTCAAGAGGTAGCAGATAACCATCACATGCAATCAAAATATGTGACATGATACGGCCATCATCATCTTGTGCCTTTTATCTCCATCTCCGAAGCACCGTCATGATCTCCGTCGTCACCGGCTTGATACATTGATCTCCATCATAGCATTGTTGTTGTCCGCCAACTATTGCTTCTACGACTATCGCCACCATTGAAGGAAATATGCCCTAGAGGCAATAATAAAGTTCTTATTTATATTTCCTTATATCATGATATATGTTTATTATTCATGCTAGAATTGTACTAACCGGAAACTTAGTACATGTGTGAATACATAGACAAACAGAGTGTCACTAGTATGCCTCTAATTGACTAGGTCGTTAATCAAAGATGGTTAAGTTTCCTAGCCATAGACATGAGTTTTCATTTGATGAACGGGATCACATCGAGAATGATGTGATTGACTTGACCCATCTGTTAGCTTAGCACTATGATCGTTTAGTTTATTGCTATTGCTTTCTTCATAACTTATACATGTTCCTATGACTATGAGATTATGCAACTCCCGAATACCGGAGGAACACTTAATGTGCTATCAAATGTCACAACATAACTGGGTGATTATAAAGATGCTCTATAGGTGTATCCGATGGTGTTTGTTGAGTTGGCATAGATCGAGATTAGGATTTGTCACTACGATTGTCAGAGAGGTATCTCTGGGCCCTCCCGATAATGCACATCACTGTAAGCCTTGCAAGCAATGTGAATACTGAGTTAGTTACGGGATGATGCATTATGGAACGAGTAAAGAGACTTTCCCATGACGAGATTGAACTAGGTATAGTGATACCGACGATCGAATCTCGGGCAAGTAACATACCGATGACAAAGGGAACAATGTATGTTGTTATGCGGTTTGACCGATAAAGATCTTCGTAGAATATGTAGGAACCAATATGAGCATCCAGGTTCCACTATTGGTTATTGACCGGAGATGAGTCTCGGTCATGTCTACATAGTTCTCGAACCATTAGGGTCCACACGGTTAACGTTCGATGATGATCAGTAATATGAGTTTATGTGTTTTGATGTACCGAAGGTAGTTCGGAGTCCCGGATGAGATCATGCACATGACGAGGAGTCTCAAAATGGTCGAGACATAAAGATTGATATATTGGATGACTATATTCGGACATCGGAATGGTTCCGAGGTGTATCGGGTATTTACCGGAGTACCGGGGGGGGGGGGGGGTTACCGGAAACCCCCGGGGAGTTAATGGGCCTTAATGGGCATAGTGGAAGAGAGGAGGAGGCGGCCAAGTGTGGTGCGCACCCCCTAGGCCCAATCCGAATTGGGGTAGGGTTTGGGGGAGCCGGCCCCCCTTTCCTTCTCTGCATCTTCCCTTCCTCCCCCCTCCTAGTTGGACTAGGAAAGGGGGGAAACCTACTCCTAGTAGGAGTAGGAAAAACCCCTTGGGGCGCTCCTTAGGAGGCTGGCCCTCCCTCTCCTCCACTCCTTTATATATGAGGGAGGGGGCACCCCATAGACACACAAGTTGTTGATTTCTTAGCCGTGTGCGGTGCCCCCCTCCACAGATTTCCACCTCGGTCATATTGTCGTAGTGCTTAGGTGAAGCCCTACGTCTGTAACTTCATCATCACCATCAACACGCCATCGTGCTGACGAAACTCTCCCTCGGCCTCAACTGGATCAAGGGTTCGAGGGACGTCACCGAGTTGAATGTGTGCAGATCGCGGATGTGCCGTGCGTTCGGTACTTGATCGGCTAGATCATGAAGACGTTCGACTACATCAACCGTGTTACTAAATGCTACCGCTTTCCGTCTACGAGGGTACATAGACACACTCTCCCTGCTCGTTGCTATGCATCTCCTAGATAGATCCTGCGTGATCGAAGGAAAAGTTTTGAAATACTATGTTCCCCAACAACCGCTTAGTGATAAAGTGAAGCAATTACATGGCGATTGCATTTCATACAAAAAAGCGATAACCATAAGGCTCCTGCCAGTTGCCGATAACTTATACTCCCTCTGTAAATTAATATAAGAGCGTTTAGATCACTAAAGTAGTGATCTAAACACTCTTATATTAGTTTACGGAGGGAGTACAAAACATGATCATCTCATACAACAATTTATATCTCATCACGTCTTGACCATATCACATCACAATGATACGTCTCCAACGTATCTATAATTTTTGATTGTTCCATGCTATTTTATTATCAATCTTGGATGTTTCATAATCGTTTTATAGTCATTTTATATCATTTTTTGGTACTAACCTATTGACATAGTGCCCAGTGTCAGTCTCTGTTTTTTCCATGTTTTTACATCACAGGAAATCAATATCAAACGGAGTCCAAATGGCACGAAACTTTACGATGACTTTTTATGGGCCAGAAGGAAGGCAATGGGCCCTGGTTGCACCTGGGGGGTGCCCCGAGGGGGCACAACCCACCAGGGCATGCCAGGAGGCCCTGGTGCGCCCCGGTGGGTGGTGCCCACCTCGGGTGCCCCCGGACCGCCTCTTTGCTCTATAAATACCCCCAAAATCCCAGAACCCTAGGGGAGTCGACGAAATATTCATCCAGCCGTCGCAAAGTCCAGAAACACCAGATCCAATCTAGACACCATCAGGGTGGGGTTCACCGCCTCCATTGGTGCCTCACCGATGATGCGTAAGTAGTTCTTTGTAGACCTTCGGGTCCGTAGTTAGTAGCTAGATGGCTTCATCTCTCTCTCTCTCTCTCTCTCTTGATTCTCAATACAATGGTGTCTTCGAGATCCATATGATATAACTCTTTTGCGGTGTGTTTGTTGGGATCCGATGAACTTTGCGTTTATGATCAGATCTATGTTTTTATATCCATGAAAGTATTTGAGTTTCTTTGATCTCTTTTATGCATGATCTCTTATAGCCTCGTATTTCTTCTCCGATATTTGGTTTTTTTGGCCAACTTGATCTATTTATCTTGCAATGGGAAGAGGTGCCCGGTAGTGGGTTCGATCTTATGGTGCTTGATCCCAGTGACAGAAGGGGAACCGACATGTATGTATCGTTGCTACTAAGGATAAAAAGACAAGATCTATATATACCGCCATATAGATAAATGGATCTTGTCTACATCATGTCATCATTCTTATTGCATTACTCCGTTTTTCCATGAACTTAATACACTAGATGCATGCTGGATAGCGGTCGATGTGTGGAGTAATAGTAGTAGATTCAGGCAGGAGTCAGTCTACTAATCTTGGAAGTGATGCCTATGTAATGATCATTGCCTGGATATCGTCATAATTATTTGAAGTTCTATCAATTGCCCAACTGTAATTTGTTTACCCACCATTTGTTATTTTTCTCGAGAGAAGCCACTAGTGAAACCTATGCCCCCCGGGTCTTATTTCTCATATATTTGCCTTTGCGATCTACTCTTTTTACTTGCTTTTATTTTTAGATCTATTAAACCAAAAATACAAAAATACCTTGCTTCAATTTATTTTATTTGGCATTCGATCTATCAATCTATTACAATTTACCTCACGTCCGCTTGCCAATCTTGAGGCGCCGTACCCCGAAAGGGATTGACAACCCCTTTAACTCGTCGGGTTGCGAGGTGTTGTTATTTGTGTGCAGGTGCTGTTTATGTTGTGTTGCTTGGTTCTCCTACTGGTTCGATACCTTGGTTTCATAACTGAGGGAAACACTCTCCCGTCGCTGTGCTACATCATCCCTCCCTCTCCGGGGAAATACCGACGTAGTTCCAGCTGCCATCAAGGAGAATTTCTGGTGCCGTTGCCGAGGAGGATCTTCAACATAACCAGGTTCCTAATCACAAATCATCTCCTACAATTTACATTATTTGCCATTTGCCTCTCGTTTTCCTCTCCCCCGCTTCACAAAAAATTGTCGTTTTATTCGCCTCTCTTTTTTCGTTCGTCGTTCTCTTGCTTTCTAGTCTCAATGGCTAGCGTCCCTACTCCTCCTTTGTCACCCAACTTTGAAGTCTTGTAGTTCAAGCAAAGACAAGGAGAAAATTTGAAAGATGCCTGGTATAGGCTTATGGAATCATATCCTATTTCCAACTTAAAGGGAGACGCCAAGGTTTTGCTTCGTAATTTTTACATAGGATTGGCTTTGCATCATAGACAACTTCTTAATTTTGCCGCTAAAGGAAATTTTATTGAACTTGATGCCAATGCTGCCTATGAAATCTTAGAGGGAATTTTGGGAATTCCACCTCAAAAGAAGGGGTTTCATTTTACCCCCGAGGGATCCCAAATGCTAGACAAACTTGGTGATTTGCATAAACATATGGTTGAAATATAGAAATATAATGAACCCCTCACACCTCAATGGTAGTATCAATCGCATGAATACTCTGATTACTCTTTGCAACAAGCGATTGGATATTTTGGATCTTAAGATGGTTTCTTTTTTGGAGAATTTGGGGAAGCGTAAAGAGTCTCCCGGGTTTGAGCAAACCCTTACAAAAGTTGCCAAAACTTCGGAAGACAAAACTTAGATCATTGCTTTATGCCTAGCTAAGGGCATAAAACTATAGCGCTTGTTGGGAGGCAACCCAATGAATAAATTTATGTTTTTCTTTTTACTTCATGTTCCTGTGTGTTAACACAATTATGCTACTGTTATGATTTTGTTTTTTATGTTTTAATTAGTGTTTGTGCCAAGTAAAGCCTTTAGGATCTTCTTGGGCAATAGTTGTTTGATCTTGCTGAAAAAACAGAAAGTTTGCGCTCACGAAAATATTTATAAACTTTTACCAGAGAGCGATAAAATACCAATTCCACTTGAAGTAGATCAATATACAAATTTCTGAGGTCATACTAATTTTTCAGAATTTTTGGACTTACCTAAGTATTCGAAATAGTCAGATTGCTACAGACTGTTCTGTTTTGACAGATTCTGTTTTCTTTCTGTTGTGTGACTATTTTGATGGCTCTATGCTTTTATTTGATGAGTTTTTGCCATAGAAAAGTTGGAATACAGTAGATATAATACAAAAACAAAATACAAATTGGTTTGATACAACACTTATAGTAGTGGTTTATTATTCTTATACTAACGGATCTCATGAAGGTTTTTGTTGAGTCTTGTGTGATTGAAGTTTTCAAGTTTTGGGTTATCTTACGATGGATGAAGGAAGGATGTAAGAGCCTAAGCTTAGGGATGCCCCGGCATCCCAAGCTATTATCCAAGAATGAGCAACCAACTAAGCTTGGGGATGCCCCCGAGTGGTATCCCCGCTTTCTTCCAACAACTATCGGTATTTTACTCAAGACTATATTTTGATTTGTCACATGATATGTGTTTTTCTTGGAGCGTCTTGTTTGATATATGTCTTTGCTTGTTTTATTTTGTGTTTAAATCATCAATCCTTTCTGGACACACCTTTTTGAGAGATCCAAAATTATGTCATGACTTGTTAGAATTGCTATCCATGCTTCACTTAAATCTTTTATGAGCTAGGACTGGCTCTAGTGCTTCACTTATATCTTTTTGAGCATGGTGTGCTCAGTATTTTTGAAGAAATGATCTCTTGCTTCACTTAGATTTGTTTGAGAGTTAGTGAATTTTTTGAAGAAATTCTCTCTTGCTTCACTTAAATTATTGTGAGAGAAAGAAAATTTGTTATGCTCATGATCTTCACTTATATTTGGTTGAGCTTATGAAAAGCAACTCATGAAAATTAGTGCCAAAGTGATAGATATCCAAGAAAGATAAAGTAAAGAAAAAATGTCATGAAGATCACTGGACAAAATAAACTTGATTCTTAGTAATTGTTTTGAGATATGATAATGTGATATGTGAGTTATGTTGATGAGTAATTGTGCTCTAGTAAGAATATTGGTGTTAAGGTTTGTGATTCCCTATGCATGCACGAAAGTCAATAATCATGCAATGAAAATTATATCCTACTTGTTTTGCATTATTCGGTGTTAATTATGCTTAATGCTTTCTTATGAGATTATTCGTTTCTTGGTTGGTCGCTTCCCAATCTTTTGATAGCCTTCATTTTGCACCAAGTATGACTTCTACTTGTGCATCCAATATCCTTTAAACCAGTTTTGCCACATGAGTCCACTATCTACCTATATGTGGTATTCTTTTACCATTCTAAGCAAATTTTCATGTGCCATCTCTATTTTTCAAAATAAACATCTCTTTTGTGTGTTTGTTTCACTCGCGAAACGGTAACGGGTGGCTAATATTTTCCATGCTAGATGTGTTATTCTCAAGATGAGTGTTTATTCACTTGTCATTGCACAAGAGTAAGGCAAAGGTATTAAGAATGCCCAGTCCCGAAATGCAAAAACAAAAATGAATTTACTTTATGTTGTCAAATAATAAATTCCTTGGAAAGTGTTGGTATGGAGGGCACCCGTGGATACGACTAGCCATGGAAAGTGAAAGTTATGGTGGAAAAAGGAATAAACTTTATTTTCTGTTGGGGAATCGCCTATGGCATATCTAGCATGGAAAGTGTTCGGAACTCTAAGTCGTTTTCGTTGGTGGGATGGATACACGTCCCAAAATGTTTTTATCTCAAATTTTTTGCTTTGAGCTCTGGCACCTCTACAAATCCCTACTTCCCTCCGCGAAGGGACTTTCTTTATGCAATTTTTATTTTAAAATTTGAGTCTCCATCTTCTCTTATAAAAAGCACCAACTAGGAGGCAATATGATCATGCTCAAGTATTGCGTGTAGTTAATATTAGAGTGTGTTTCATGAATGGATCAATGTTTGAGCATGATGGGCTAGGGATAACTTATTTTAGCGTTGATATTTTGAAAGACATGGTTGCTTGTTGATATGCTTGAGTATCTAAATTATTATTTCAAAACTAGACTATTGCTTTGAATCATAAAAAACTCCCATTGTCCATGCTACAAAGAAAATAATATGATATCACTTGATGAACATCACTCCACATCAAAAATTCTGTTTTTATCACTTACCTACTCGAGGACGAGTAGGAGTTAAGCTTGGGGATACTGATACGTCTCCAACGTATCTATAATTTTTGATTGTTCCATGCTATTTTATTATCAATCTTGGATGTTTTATAATCATTTATAGTCATTTTATATCATTTTTGGTACTAACCTATTGACATAGTGCCCAGCGACAGTTCCTATTTTTTTCCATGTTTTTTACATCGCAGGAAATCAATATCAAACGGAGTCCAAATGGCACAAAACTTTACGATGATTTTTTTATGGGCCAGAAGGAAGGCAATGGGCCTTGGTTGCACCTGGGGGTGCCCCGAGGGGGGCACAACCCACCAGGGCGCGCCAGGAGGCCCTGGCGCGCCCCGGTGGGTTGTGCCCACCTCAAGTGCCCCCCAGGCCGCCTCTTTGCTCTATAAATACCCCCAAAATCCCAGAACCCTAGGGGAGTCGACGAAATATTCATCCAGCCACCACAGAGTCCAGAACCACCAGATCCAATCTAGACACCATCACGGAGGGGTTCACTCCATTGGTGCCTCTCTGATGATGCGCAAGTAGTTCTTTGTAGACCTTCAGGTCCGTAGTTAGTAGCTAGATGGCTTCATCTCTCTCTCTCTCTCTTGATTGTCAATACAATGGTCTCTTGGAGATCCATATTATGTAACTCTTTTGCGGTGTGTTTGTTGGGATCCGATGAACTTTGCGTTTATGATCAGATCTATGTTTTTATATCCATGAAAGTAATTGAGTTTCTTTGTTCTCTTTTATGCATGATCTCTTATAGCCTCGTATTTCTTCTTCGATATTTGGGTTTTGTTTGGCCAACTTGATCTATTTATCTTGCAATGGGAAGAGGTGCCCGGTAGTTGGTTCGATCTTACGGTGCTTGATCCCAGTGACAGAAGGGGAACCGACACGTATGTATCGTTGCTACTAAGGATAAAAAGACGAGATCTATATCTATCGCCATATATATAAATGGATCTTGTCTACATCATGTCATCGTTCTTATTGCATTACTCCGTTTTTCCATGAACTTAATACACTAGATGCATGCTGGATAGCGGCCGATGTGTGGAGTAATAGTAGTAGATGCAGACAGGAGTAGGTCTACTCATCTTGGACGTGATGCCTATGTAATGATCATAGCCTAGATATCGTCATAATTATTTGAAGTTCTATCAATTGCCCAACAATAATTTTTTACCCACGGTTTGTTATTTTTCTCGAGAGAAGCCACTAGTGAAACCTACGGCCCCCGGGTCTTATTTCTCATATATTTGCCTTTGCGATCTACTCTTTTTCCTTGCTTTTATTTTCATATCTATTAAACCAAAAATACAAAAATACCTTGCTGCAATTTATTTTATTTGTTGTTCGATCTATCAATCTATTACAATTTACCTCACGTCCGCTTGCCTATCTTGAGGCACCGTACCCTGAAAGGGATTGACAACCCCTTTAACTCGTTGGGTTGCGAGGTGTTATTATTTGTCTGCAGGTGTTGTTTACGTTGTGTTGCTCGGTTCTCCTACGTACTGGTTCGATACCTTGGTTTCATAACTGAGGGGAATACTCTACTGTCGTTGTGCTACATTATCCCTCCCTCTTCGGGGAAACACCGACGTAGTTCCAGCTGCCATCACACAACATGCCCTGCAAAAACAAGTTAGACGTCCTCTACTTTGTTGTTCGTAGTTTTACGTGGCTGCTATGGGCTTCTAGCAGGAACCGTTCTTACCTATGCATCAAAACCACAATGATTTTTTTCAAGTGTGTTGTTTTAACCTTCAACAAGGACCGGCCGTAGTCAAACTCGATTCAACTAAAGTTGGACAAACAGACACCCGCCAGCCAGCTGTGTGCGAAGCACGTCGGTAGAACCAGTCTCATGAACGCGGTCATGTACTGTCGGTCCGGGCTGCTTCATCCAACAATACCGCCGAATCAAAGTAAGACGTTGGTGGTAAGCAGTATGACTATTATCGCCCACAACTCATTGTGTTCTACTCATGCATATAACATCTACGCATAGATCTGGCTTAGATGCCACTGTTGGGGAACATAGTAATTCAAAAAAATTCCTACGATCACACAAGATATATATAGGAGATGCATAGCAATGAGATGGGAGAGTGTGTCCATGTACCCTCCTAGACCGAAAGCGGAAGCGTTTAGTAACGCGGTTGATGTAGTCGAACGTCTTCACCATCCAAGTACCGAACGTATGGCACCTTCGTGTTCAGCCCACGTTCAGCACGATGACGTCCCTTGATCTCTTGATCCAGTTGAGGATGAGGGAGAGTTCTGTCAACACAATGGCATGGCGACGGTGATGATGAAGTTACCAGCACAGTACTTCACCTAAGCACTACGACGATATGACCGAGGTGTTAAACTGTGGATGGGGGCACTGCACACGGCTAAGAGATTGTCTGTTGTGCTTTGGGGTGCCCCATGGACATGTATATAAAGGAGGGAGAGGAGGAGGCCGGCGGCCTGGAGGGGCGCACCATAGGGGGAGTCCAACTAGGATTCCCAATCCTTGTTAGACTCCCCTTCCTTTTCTAAGAGGGGGAGAGCGGGATTGAGGAGGAGAGGGAGAAGGAAAGAGGGGAGTGCCGCCCCCCTCCCTAGTCCAATTCAGACTTGCCATGGGGGGCGCGCGGCCACCCTTGCGGCCCTCCTCTCCTTTCCACTAAGGCCCATGAAGGCCCACTACTTCCCCCGGGGGGGGGGGGTTCCGGTAACCTCCCGGTACTCCGAAAAATGCCCGAATCACTCGGAACCATTCCGTTGTCCGAATGCAACCTTCCAATATATGAATCTTTACCTCTCGACCATTTCTAGACTCCTCGTAATGTCCGTGATCTCATCCGGGACTCTGAACAAACTTCTGTCATCAAATCACATAGCTCATAATATAAATCGTCATCGACCGTTAAGCATGCGGACCCTACGGGTTTGAGAACTATGTAGACATGACTGAGACACATCTCCAGTCAATAACCAATAGCGGAACCTGGATGCTCATATTGGTTCCAACATATTCTACGAAGATCTTCATCGGTCAAACCGCATAACAACATACGTCATTCCCTTTGTCATCGGTATGTTACTTGCCCGAGATTCGATCGTCGGTATCTTCATACCTAATTCAATCTCGTTACCGGCAAGTCTCTTTACTCGTTTCATAATGCATCATCCCATAACTAACTCATTAGTCACATTGCTTGCAAGGCTTATAGTGATGTGCATTACCGAGAAGGCCCAGAGATACCTCTCTGATACACGGAGTGACAAATCTTAATCTCGATCTATGCCAACTCAACAAACACCATCGGAGACACCTGTAGAGCATCTTTATAATCACCTAGTTACATTGTGGCGTTTGATAGCACACAAGGTGTTCCTCCGGTATTCGGGAGTTGCACAATTTCATAGTCAGAGGAACATGAAAGTGCGTTATATCGACTAGAGGGGGGGGGGGTGAATAGGCGATTTATATGAAAGTCTTCAAAACGTGGAAGTTATGAAGACAAACAGTAGAGATATGCCTATCACTATGCAGCGAAAGTTAGATTACACTAGGCAAGCCACGGTCAAGTATTCAATAGAGTGAAAGCACAATGACAAGTAGCTGCAGTGTAATAAGGATCAGGTAGGAAGAAGTTATGAAGCCAAACAAATCATACAGTTACGTTGTGAAGACAAAAGATATAGCAAGCATGCAATGGCTTCACAATAAGTAACAGTAAGTAAAAGGAAGTGAAGATGAAACCAGTGACTCGTTGAAGACAATGATGTGTTGGACCAGTTCCAGTTGCTGTGACAACTGTACGTCTGGTTGGAGCGGCTAGGTATTTAAACCTTAGGACACACAGTCCCGGACACCCAGTCCTGAACACGCAGCTCAGGACACCAAGTCCTCACCGTATTCTCCTTGAGCTAAGGTCACATAGTCCTCGCCCAATCACTCAGGTAAGTCTTCAAGGTAGACTCCCAAACCTTCACAAACTTCGTTCACTGGCAATCCACAATGTCTCTTGGATGCTTAGAACGTGACGCCTAACCGTCTGGAGGATGCACAGTCCTCAAGTGTAATAAGTCTTCAGATCACTCAGACAAGAAGACTTAAGTGATGCCCAATTTACTCTGGCTCTGGGTGGTTAGGGCTTTCTCCTCGCTAGGAATTTTCTCTCAAAGGCTTCGAGGTGGGTTGCTCTCAAACGACAAAAGCCGTGCACTGAAATCTGAGCAGCCAACCATTGATGGTTGTAGGGGGTGGGCTATTTATAGCCACTTGGCAACCCGACCTGATTTGTCCGAAATGACCCTGGGTCACTAAGGAACTGACACGTGTTCCAACGGTCAGATTTCAAACTTACGCGACAACTTTACTTGGGCTACAAGCAAAGCTGACTTGTCCGGCTCTGGACAAGATTTGCTCTCATTGTCTTCACTCGAAGACATAGGTTTTTGGTTTAGGAATCACTTCAGTCATTCTGACTGGTTCTCCTGGACCCCACTTAACAGTACGGTGGTTCCTATGACTCAACACAAAAGAAAAAGAACTACGAAAGATCTAAGTCTTCGAGCTCCATTAGCTTCATAACGTGTCTTCTTTTGTCATAGTCTTCAATGTGAATATCTTCATATACCACCTTTGACTTCAATGTCTTCATACATTTTTAGGGGTCATCTCTGGTAGTAAAACCGAATCAATGAGGGACTTCTACCTGTGTTATCCTACAATTCTCACAAACACATTAGTCCCTCAACTAGGTTTGTCGTCAATACTCCAAAACTAACTAGGGGTGGCACTAGATGCACTTACAGAACATGTATAAGTCATGAAGAAAGCAATAGCAATAAAACTAAACGATCATAATGCTAAGCTAACGGATAGGTCTTGTCCATCACATCATTCCCTGATGATGTGACCCCATTCATCAAATGACAACACATGTCCATGGCTAGGAAACTTAACTATCTTTGATTAATGAGCTAGTCAAGTAGAGGCATACTAGGGACACTCAGTTTTGTCTATGTATTCACACATGTACTAAGTTTCCGATTAATACAATTATAGCATGAATAATAAACATTTATCATGATATACGGAAATATAAATAACAACTTTATTATTGCCTCTAGGGCATATTTCCTTCATGACATTGGTCAAATAGTGAAATGAATTTTTGGAGGGGCCACTTTGTGCTGAAGATTCTTGACAAAGTCAAAATACTGATTTCTGTCAATGCATTGTGGACCTGTCTTTCTTGTGCCTTATGGCATCTTCAAAGCCGACCCTAAAACCACCCACAAGCGTGCGGGCCACGTGGTCCGGACGTGTTGTGACATCCAACACGGGCTTGTACTGGTACGCTCGATGGTCTAGACGCACTTTTTCCATGCAAATCGTAGACAAATGTAGGGGGCTTTGTGGGTGTCCGGACAACATCCATGCCCGCCTCTGACCATCGTAGTCATGGGACTGGACTTAGGCCCATGAAAGAGTCGACCAGTGACCCACGGTCCAATGTCTCGGACAGTCGCACTTTCATTAGCGACTCGCAATTATTCTCTAATTCTTTAATTGTCCATGACTGATAATAATAATAAAAGGCATGCATGACATAGGTCAAATCGTGAAATGAATTTTTTGATAGGTCATTTTTTGAAGAGGATTACCCCCAGCCTCTGCATCAATATGATGCATGCAACCATATTATTAAGCAAAGTCTAAAATTCGGTACAAACTCTCAAGAAGAGCATAAATGTCGTAAAAAAGAAGAAAAGTGCCACAACCGGCAAAAATAGGACAAGATGATTAAACATCTATTTTAATAACCGATCACCATCCAAACCGGTTGTAGGTATCCCCTGCTACCGTCTCCCAATGGTTGGACCCAATAGCCATATGTGTCGTGGAATTGTAACGGTAGATGTCCTAGTGTGAGGACTTAGTCGTGGAGCCATCGCACTAGGTTAGCTTAAAGGGGTTAAACGGGACAAAGGACACATGAGTTTATACTGGTTCGACCCCTTGTGGTGAAGGTAAAGGCCTACTCCAGTTGAGGTGGTATTACTTATGTCTCGATTACCAGGGAGCGAATACGCTTGACGTAACATTCGATCTGTTGTCTCTTGCCCTAAACCGCCACTGGGTCGTCCCATTATATACATAGGTTGACGCCCACCGGCTTTACAGAGTCCTAGCCGGTTCATGTAATGTGTCCGGCTCGGTGACCAAATACACATGCCTTACAATACAATTTATACATATATGGCGGTTTACGCTTATGGTCTTTAAGACGCCTCTGGGCCTTGGGCCTTTTAACGAGTCTTCATAGTGAACCGCCATCTTCAGCGCCTTTATGGGCTTTGTCTTGATAGACCGCCGTGGCTTAACCCGGCCCCTCCCGGGCAGGTTAAGCTGATAGTTACATCCCCAACATTAGGCCCTAGGTTGATTTGAACTTGTTCATGTCAATCTTCAAAACTTAGGAAAAAAATCCTTCTTCATTTGTTCTTCACAAGATATTGTAACCCGCCATGATGTCATCCTCTGGTATGACGGAAACCCGCCATGATGTCATATGCCATTAATTTCATACGAGATACGACATATCTTAACGGATCTTTATCTTTAATTAACCACCCCGAAAATCGAGGCATCGAAAAGGCTAGATAATCATCTTTTGGCCTCCTCATTTCTTGCGCCCACCTACTGACACTTTACTTATAAATAGGCCCCGACAACCCATCCATTCTCCCCCCTTCTTTCCTTCTCGTCTTCCTCCTCCCTCCGCAACACCTCTGCACATCTGAGCACTGCCGCCGCCACGAAGCTCATCGTCATCCTCGACCTTGTCCGCTGCATCAACCTGAACAGGACCAAAGAAAAACTACAGCGCCTCTCCATTGCTCAGTGGTTCCGGTGAGTACCTTATCTTCTCCACCATAGATCTTCATTAGGGTTTCTTCAGTTCTCATGAGTTCATCATCGTTCTTCATCACACTTTTGTTTAATACTTAGTTGGATCCAAAACTGGCCGCTGAAATATGCAGAACCTATTTCTATCATTTACCTTAATCATTGAACATGCTCTTTAGCCGCAGAAATCTCACCAACGCGTTAGTTCCTCCACGACTGCAATATTTAGGTTTTAATTTATTTTCCTTTCCCGCACAGTGCTAGATCCAAATACCGCTCCAGTCTGTAAAACCTGTTTATTCAACACTTAGCATATTTCCCACTTTGACATATACCAATCTGATCATGGCGGCTTACATCACCGGTTCTCACTAGCCATATGTCAGTAGGCCCCATTTAAGCCACCATTCAGAGTATATGTTGCAGTTTTTTACTTCCGACATTAATGAATCAACCTAACATGGCAAAAAAATTCTTTTCTTTAAGCTTTTATCTTCACAATGCCGCCAAAGACAACCACTTCATGCAACTGGGTCAAGTCCATTGTTACCGAAGACACTCTCAAAGATTTTGTCAAAATCGGGTACTTGCCAGCAAAGAATGTTATGCATTATCGTGCCCCCAATCCAGGTGAAGAAAGACCTCAACCAAAGGATGGTGAGGTCATTGTTTTCAGTGACCACATGAACCGGGGCTTTTCACCGCTCGGCTCTAAATTTTTTTGAGATGTTCTGCACTTCTTTCAACTCCATCCGTAAGACATTGGACCCAATTCCGTGTCAAACATTTCCAACTTTCAAGTCTTCTGTGAAGTATACCTTCAAGAGGAGCCTAGTGTTGAAATTTTTAGAGAATATTTTTATCTGAACCACCAAAACGAGTTCACGAACGGACCCAGCTTGGAACTTGGTGCAATCTCAATTCAATGAAGAAGAGATGCTATCTTCCCCTATGCTTGCTTGTCGAGTCATCCCAAGGATTGGAACCAAACATGGTTTTACTGCAAAGATACCTCTCCGGCTGACGAGAATCCCTTGTCGGGTTATCGTGTCGAGTGCCTGGACCCAAAACATCTTCTTCCTAAAAAACTTATCGTTACCGAACATGCAAAGCTTGCCCCCAGCACTGCAAAGGTTAAAGCTCTACTAGTAAATGGGTTAACTGGCATTGATTTGGTTCGGTGTTGGGTTTCCTGGCGAATCATACCCTTGAGCCATCGGCCCAACTTAATGTGTACTTACACTGGTGGTATAAAAGATCCGCTGCGTCACAGCTCTGTGCGCTTAACTAATGAGGCAATCAACAAAATGACCAAGTCCCTTCTGAATGAAGATCCGGAAGATTGTAGCAAAGTAGGTCTGAACCCTTTCTACAAACTTAACCCGCCACCAGATGTGAGACTCCAATTTTCTTACCTTTACCTCATCATTTAAACGCTTTATTAACACAACTTTGATGACTTTTCACAGGCTGATTCTGATTTTTGGAAGAAGAAGTATGACCATGAAGCTGGCAAGAAGGCCAGGGCTGCCAAGAAAGCCGCCAAGATAACCACTAAGAAAGATAAGAAATCAAGCGCCTCTAGCATCTTTGAACTGGATGACAGCTCTGAGTCGGAGGTAGCCCTTGAATCCCTTGGCTCCTTTTTCAATCACCTTATTGACACTGACTATGCTCAGGATGACACGGGGGCCAACCAAGCAGCTGAAGAAGAGGTAACTATTATTTCGTCCAACTCATAGCCTTTGCCAAGATAGAAAATTCGACGGGTAACCCGGAATGTAAGCTTTTCGCACCCCTTAGCTCATTTGGATCCTCACTTTCTTTTGAAGCAACAACAGAACGAGAGCCGGCGACAAACTCGGACCAGCGGAGGTGAAGAGTTATCGTCCGGTTTACCGAATACTCCAGCTCCATGTAAACGGCAAAATGAAGTCTTTCCAAACTTAACTCTTTTGGTGGGTCTTATTCATCAGCCACTTATTCCTTCTGATTCAAATTATCAGGAGATTTCTCGCTCTTCTTTCGGTGATTCATCCCAAACTCAGCTACCGGATTTCAAGACTTCCCCTGGGTAACATCCCTTTTGTTTTCCATATCCTTATGCTCTTATACATGTACTGATCTCTCATGAACCATGCAGTGGAAAAGCAAAACCTATCAAGAAGGCAAAGGTGAAAAAAACGGTTGAAGATCCTAAAATCCCTGAACCGGAGCAGCAAATCCCAATCTCAGACATTGCTGAAAAAACAACCAGAAGAAGCTGCCCACGAGGCCCCACCAGAGATTCCTGACCCTTCCGGTGACCATTCAGTACTCAATCCTTTGAATGCTGGATCATCAAGCCCAGTTAAACCATCGGAGACACATACCGACGATGTTACGATTACTGGCACCGGCTTTACAGAACCGGGAAATCCAACTATTTTGGCCAAACACTCCACTAAATAGGAGTTTATTGAAAAGTGGAAAGTGAGATTTGATGTTTCTCACTATTCTCACTTGAGCGGCAGTGAAGTACTCTCTGGCTACCTCAGCCAAGTACATACCAACCGAGATCTTGAAATTGATATGGTGAAGCAAATGCATTAAAAATATAAGGTATGAATTCCAGCTTAAGTACAGTATACATATCCTGTCAGCCCCCAAGTCTATTATGTATAATAGAATTGAATATGCGGTAGACATTAGAATAGCAATGAGTATAAAGCATCTTTGAGAAAAAATCCATCAAAAAATCATCTTTCACTTATACCGGATTTTAATGATCAACATTGCATATGTAGCCCCCAAGGGCCGGTTTAATCAGCATGAATGAACCAGTACTTATTAGTGTTTAAAGATCAGAACTTACTCATGTAGCCCCCATGAGCCGTCTGTGGTTGTTCGTGGCACTGGCGGGTCATCATAAAATATTAATATAAAGTATGAGCAAATATGCATTAGCCCCCAAGTGCTAAGTTATGTTGCTTACAAAGTGCTTGGGACTTAGTCATATAAACCACGGTATGAAGAACTCTTCAGTATGAGCAAATATGCATTAGCCCCCAAGTGCCAAGTGTTGTTGCTTGCAAAAGGCTTGGGACTTATACTCCTGTAACCTGGGCATAAATGTGTTTGTAACTCTGTGTTTGTACAGGAAGCCACTGCTGAACTTTAATCACAACTGGCTGATGCAAAAACCTGGCTGGAGATTCAAGAGTCTGAGACCCGAAAAGCTGATTTAAAATTCAAGTTTAGCCTGGAGGAGACGGAAAAACTAAAGACTTGTTTTCATGCTGAAAGGACCTCCTGGGCCGAAGAGAAAACTACTCTAATGCAGCGTGCCAAAAAGGCTGAGGCTGATCTGGAAAAGGTGACCACTGAGCTAACCAGCTTAAAACACCGGTTGTCTCAGATGGTTTCTGCTATCTTTGGTAAGTCACGGTGTGACCATTAAGATTGAATTTCTTCCATGATGGTATAAACCGCCACTGATTACTTCCACGATTGCTACACAGGTCCAAGGAGTAGTAATCTTGATCAAGATGTGTTGGTGAAGCTTAAAGCCATATATACGCTGGTTGAACAACTATATACTGGAACTCAGTGCACACTAGCCACAATTTCTCCAACAAATCAAGGACCCAACCTGCTAAGTGATGTGTTGAAAAAATTGTCAATCCTGCCTACAAGAATTCAAGAGATAAAATGGTCATGTGCGAGAGCCGGTGCCTTGACGGCCTTGAGCCGTGCCAAGGCATGGTTACCAGAGCTAGACTCGGGCGAGGTAGCTACTGGGTATCCGAGCCTGAAAGAAGATGGCACTCCTTTTGACCAGCAAGATTTCGCCGCCTGTGTGAAAGAAATTCGTCCTCATGCGATAGTAATTCCTGATGAAACCAATATCTCAAAATATCAGCCGGCTTATGATGCAAAGAACTAGAAAATGTCTACACCAGCCTATAAAGTGATGGGTCTTATTCCTCCAATTTGTAAGCATGCTTTTGCCCCTGAAGTTGACCCATCGAATCTTATTGTTGATGAAGCTAAATTCTATGCTTTATGTGGCATTGATTGGTCAACACCAAACTTCCATTCAGCGGAGGAGGATGAAGAACCAGAGAAGGATGATCCGGAAGGCTCAAGTCAGCAAGGCCACGATGAGTGATGCGCCGGCCGGCTTATATATTTGATCCTTTGAAAAACACTTGATCTTTATCGGCTCACTTAGTCATGTAATAGGCTAATGAAACTTTGATCTATCGTGCCATCGTGCATGTTTTGCTTTTCGTAACACTGCTAAATTACCAGTCAACTTTCTGCCACTTGTGCTATATGATATCAATTTAGTAATTGTCCTGCATACAGAAGTCACAAGGGTCCTGGCCGTTTACCGCCAGACGGGTCATAACGCGCAATATAAAACCGATGGGGACTTATGAAAGTCCATAACCAGACCTGGTTTAATCATAATTCTATATACTCGAGAAATGCCATACCTGTGATATTCAATTAAACTGCCGGTTCACCATACCAGCCCAGTAAGATGTAATATCCCAAGATTTGGAATATAATGCTTCCAAGCACCTTAATAACTATTGGTGACTTATAATGTGTCATCCTGGCGGGTTAAGAAACTTTGGATACGCTTCAAATATGAGCCACCGGGATGAAAATTGCATGGCCTGAATTTTCTCCGGCCATATGTTAATATGGCCTAAATATGTAAATTCCAAAAAATTCTCAGAAAACAGAGAACGGATACAAATCGAGAAAACAAGGTTTTCATAAACCGCCAAGTTTAAAAAAGTCAAAAGTTTTCATATTGTAGGAGCCGGACCAAAAGGGATTTTGTAGCTATGCTTCAAATATGAGCAGGAAGCCCCCAAGTGGCTTGTGGCCATAAGTGTTAGTATTGAACCGGTTAAAAGGGATGTTTTACAGCTATGCTTCGAATAGGAGCAGGAAGCCCCCAAGTAACCGTAATTGTGGCATTGCGCCGATCAAGAGGGATATTCACAACTATGATTCGAATACGATCAGGAAGCCCCCAAGTGACCATAATTGTGGCATTGCGCCGATCAAGATGGATATTCACAGCTATGATTCGAATATGATCAGGAAGACCCCAGGTGACCATAATTGTGGCATTGCGCCGATCAATAGGGATATTCACAACTATGATTCGAATACGATCAGGAAGCCCCCAAGTGACCATAATTGTGGCATTGCATCGATGAAGAGGGATATTCACAACTATGATTCGAACACGATCAGGAAGCCCCCAAGTGACCATAATTGTGGCATTGTGCTAATCAAGAGGGTAGTAACGCTATGTTCTCTTTCATGAATACACCTATGTTTGAATAGGAAGCTCCCAAGTTATTTGTGAGAACGGCATTGCTCCGGATCAAGAGGGTAGTAACACTATGTTCTCTTTGGTGAATACACCTATGTTTGAACAGGAAGCTCCCAAGTGATCTTTTCTATAATGACAAAGACTCATTATTCCTGAAAATGAAACGACAGAGGCCCTGATTTATCGATGATGCCAGCTTTATTATATTCTTTATAATATATACATTGTCAAAATATGTACATCAGGAGAGCCGATGGCTCAGGTATAATAAGGCTGAAGATGAGCAATGTTCCACGGCCGGCGGGTCTCCTCCTCTGACTTACGTGAATCCTTGTGTTCTCGAATGTTGATAATGTAAAATGATCCATTGTTCAGATTTTGGCTGACCACAAAGGGTCCTTCCCAAGGTGGGGATAATTTGTGCATATCAGTTTGGTCCTGGATAAGCCGGAGCACCAGGTCTCCTTCGTGAAAAGTTCTGGTTTTAATTAACCCGGCGGCTGTGATAACGACGTAGATCTTGCTGGTAAATCGTCGAATAAGCCGCGGCAAGGTCACGCTTCTCATCCAATAAGTCAAGTGCATCCTGACGTGCTCTTTCATTATCAGCTTCAACATAAGCCGCCACACGAGGTGAATCATGACGGATGTCACTGGGGAAAACCGCCTCTGCTCCGTAGACCATGAAGAAAGGTGTATAACCCGTAGATCTATTGGGGTGGTATTAATGCTCCATAACACGGAAGGTAACTCCTCCACCCAACAACCCAGTGCCCTTTGTAAGGGAACCATAAGCCGGGGCTTAATGCCTTTCAGGATCTCTTGATTAGCTCTCTCTGCTTGACCATTAGACTGGGGGGTGAGCCACTGATGATACATCAAGCCAGATGTGTTCTCGTTGATAAAATTCCTCCATGGCCCCCTTGGATTGATTAGTGCCATTATCAGTTATAATACTGTGGGGAAAACCAAAGCGGAAAATCACCTTTTTCATGAATTGAACCGCCGTCCTCGCATCACATTTACTAACCGGCTCTGCTTCAACCCACTTTGTAAACTTATCTACTGCCACCAGGAGATGCGTCTTTTTGGCTTTGGACCTTTTGAAAGGTCCAACCATATCAAGCCCCCTAGACTGCAAACAGCCAAGTAATTGGAATCATTCTCAACTCTTAAGCCGGCACATGGGTGCGTCATGCGAACTTCTAATAACCATCACATCTACTGACTAGGTCCTCCGCATCAGCGTGCGCCGTCAGCCAATAGAACCCATGACGAAAAGCTTTGGCTATGAGAGATTTAGACCCGGCATGATGACCACAATCCCCTTCATGAATCTCTCGTAGAATCTCACAACCTTCTTCAGGAGAAACACAACGTTGAAACGCCCCTGTGACACTACAATGATGCAATTCTCCATTGACAATAGTCATTGACTTAGACCGCCGGGTTATCTGCCTAGCTAAACTTTCATCCTCAGGTAACTCCCCCCGGGTCATATAAGTCAGATATGGAATTGTCCAATCAGGAATGGCATGAAGAGCCGCTACTAGTTGTGCTTCCGGGTCGGGAATTGCCAGATCTTCCTCTGTAGGTAATTTGACAGAAGGGTTATGCAGAATATCCAGGAAAGTGTTAGGTGGCATCGGCTTACGCTGAGACCCTAACCGGCTTAAAGCATCAGCCGCTTCATTTTTCCTGTGATCAACATGTTCAACTTGATAACCCTTAAAATGACCTGCAATAGCATCAACCTCTCGACGATAAGCCGCCATGAGTGGATCCTTGGAATCCAAAGTGCCAGAAACTTGCTGAGCCACCAGATCTGAATCGCTGAAGCACCTCACTCGGCTTAAGCTCATCCCCTTAGCCATCCGAAGACCATGGAGCAAGGCCTCATACTCAACTGCATTGTTAGTGCAAGGGAACATCAGTCAGAGAACATAAGAAAATTTATCACCGCGTGGGGAAGTTAAGACAACTCCAGCCCCCGATCCTTCCAACTGCCTGGACCCATCAAAGTGAGTAGTCCAATACGTGTTATCCGGCCTCTCCTCGGGCATATGTAACTCTGTCCAATCATTGATAAAATCGACAACTGCTTGAGATTTGATGGCTGTCAGGGGCACATACTTTAAACCATGAGGCCCAAGATCAATGGCCCACTTGGCTACCCGTTGAGGGTGTCCTGGACTAAGGGGTCCTCGCGCGTCCGACCTATTCGATATGGGCCGGACTGATGGGCCGTGGAGATACGAAGACCGAAGACTCTACCCGTGTCCGGATGGGACTCTCCTTTCCGTGGAAGGCAAGCTTGGCGATCAACTATGAAGATTCCCTTCTCTGTAACCGACCTTGTGTAACCCTAGATCCCTCTCGTGTGTATATAAACCGGAGGGTTAGGTCCGTAGATAGATCCTCACAATCATAGCCAGCCTAGACTTTTAGGGTTTAGCCATTACGATCTCGTGGTAGATCAATTCTTGTAATACTCATATTCATCAAGATCAATCAAGCAGGAAGTAGGGTATTACTGTTAGGGAACATAGTAATTTCAAAAAAAAACAATGCACACGCAAGATCATGGTGATGCATAGCAACGAGAGGGGAGAGTGTCGTCCACACCCTCGTAGACCGTTAAGCGGAAGCGTTATGACAACGCGGTTGATGTAGTCGTACGTCTTCATGATCGACCGATCCTCAGTACCGAATGTACGGTACCTCTGCGTTCAGCACACGTTCAGCTCGGTGACGTCCCGTGAACTCATGATCCAATAGAGCTCGGGGAAGAGTTTCGTCAGCACGACGGCGTGGTGACGATGTTGATGAAGCTGCCATTGCAGGGCTTCGCCTAAGCACCGCTACAGTATGACCGAGGTGGATTATGGTGGAGGGGGCACCGCACACGGCTGGGAGAG
Organism: Triticum urartu; assembly: GCF_003073215.2. NCBI lineage: Eukaryota > Viridiplantae > Streptophyta > Magnoliopsida > Poales > Poaceae > Triticum > Triticum urartu. The sequence goes on from NC_053022.1 coordinate 43,337,151, forward strand.
ATCAATGATCAACTTGTGTGTCTAGAGGTGACCCCCTACCCCCGTATATAAAGGAGAAAGGGGGGAGGCCGGCCGGCCCTAGAGGGTGTGCCAGGAGGAGGAATCGTCCTCCTAGTAGAAGTAGGATTCCCCTCCTTCCTACTCCTACTAGGAGGGGGAAAGGAAGGGGAGAAGGAGAAGGAGAAGGAAAGGGGGGACGCCGCCCCCCTTCTCCTAGTCCAATTCAGACCAGAGGGGGAGGGGGCACGCGGCCTGCCCTTGCCGGCCCCCCCTCTCTCTCTCCAGTAGGGCCCAATAAGGCCCATTAACCCCCGGGGGGTTCCGGTAACCCCTCCGGCACTCCGGTAAAATCCCGATTTCACCTGGAACTCTTCTGATGTCCAAATCTAGGCTTCCAATATATCAATATTTATGTCTCGGCCATTTCAAGACTCCTCGTCATGTCTGTGATCATATCCGGGACTCTGAACTACCTTCGGTACATCAAAACATATAAACTCATAATACCGATCGTCATAGAACTTTAAGCGTGCGAACCCTACAGGTTCGAGAACTATGTAGACATGACCGAGACATGTCTCTGGTCGATAACCAATAGCGGAACCTGGAAGCTCGTATTGGTTCCTACATATTCTACGAAGATCTTTATCGGTCAAACCGCATAACAATATACGTTGTTCCCTTTGTCATCAGTATGTTACTTGCCCGAGACTTGATCGTCGGTATCCCAATACCTAGTTCAATATTGTTACAGGAAAGTCTCTTTACTCGTTCCGTAATGCAACATCTCGCAACTAACTCATTAGTCACATTGCTTGCAAGGCTTATAGTAATGTGCATTACCGAGAGGGCCCAGAGATACCTCTCCGACAATTGGAGTGACAAATCCTATTCTTGATCTATGCCAACTCCACGAACACCATCGGCTACACCTGTAGAGCACCTTTATAATCACTCAGTTAAGTTGTGACGTTTGGTAGCACACAAAGTGTTCCTCCGGTATTCGGGAGCTGCATAATCTTATAGTCATAGGAACATATATAAGTCATGAAGAAAGCAATAGCAGTAAACTTAAATGATCAAGTCCTAAGCTAACGAAATGGGTCAAGTCAATCACATCATTCTCCTAATGATGTGATCCTGTTGATCAAATAACAACTCGTGTCTATGGCTAGGAAACTTAACCATCTTTGATCAATGAGCTAGTCAAGTAGAGGCATACTAGTGACACTATGTTTGTCTATGTATTCACACATGTATTATGTTTCCGGTTAATACAATTCTAGCATCAATAATAAACATTTATCATGAAAGAAGGAAATAAATAATAACTTTATTATTGCCTCTAGGGCATATTTCCTTCAGTCTCCCACTTGCACTAGAGTCAATAATCTAGATTACACAGTAATGATTCTAACACCCATGGAGTCTTGGTGCTGATCATGTTTTGCTCATGGAAGAGGCTTAGTCAGCGGGTATGCAACATTCAGATCCGTATGTATCTTGCATATCTCTATGTCTCCCACCTGGACTTGATCCCGAATGGAATTGAAGCGTCTCTTGATGTGCTTGGTTCTCTTGTGAAATCTGGATTCCTTTGCCAAGGCAATTGCACCAGTATTGTCACAAAAGATTTTCATTGGACCCGATGCACTAGGTATGACGCCTAGATTGGATATGAACTCCTTCATCCAGACTCCTTCATTTGCTGCTTCCGAAGCAGCTATGTACTCCGCTTCACACGTAGATCCCACCACGACACTTTGTTTAGAACTGCTCCTACTGACAGCTCCAATGTTCAATATAAACATGTATCCGTTTTGCGATTTAGAATCGTCTGGATCAGTGTCAAAGCTTGCACTGACGTAACCATTTACGACGAGCTCTTTGTCACCTCCATAAACGAGAAACATATCCTTAGTTCTTTTCAGGTATTTCAGGATGTTCTTGACCGCTGTCCAGTGATCCATTCCTGGATTACTTTGGTACCTCCCTACTAAACTAATAGCAAGGCACACATCAGGTCTGGTACACAACATCGCATACATGATAGAGCCTATGGCTGAAGCATAGGGAACACTTTTCATTTTCTCTCTATCTTCTGTAGTGGTCGGGCATTGAGTCTTACTCAACTTCACACCTTGTAACACAGGAAAGAACCCTTTCTTAGCTTGATCCATTTTGAACTTCTTCAAAACTTTATCAAGGTATGTGCTTTGTGAAAGTCCAATTAAGCGTCTTGATCTATCTATATAAATCTTGATGCCTAATATATAAGCATCTTCGCCAAGGTCTTTCATTGAAAAACTCTTATTCAAGTATCCTTTTATGCTATCCAGAAATTCTATATCATTTCCAATCAAAAATATGTCATCCACATATAATATTATAAATGCTACAGAGCTCCCACTCAGTTTCTTGTAAATACAGGCTTCTCCAAAAGTCGGTATAAAACCATATGCTTTGATCACACTATCAAAACGTTTATTCCAACTCCGAGAGGCTTGCAACAGTCCATAAATGGATCGCTGGAGTTTGCACACTTTGTTAGTACCCTTTGGATCAATAAAACCTTCAGGTTGCATCATATATAACTCTTCTTCCGGAAATCTAGTCAGGAATGTAGTCTTTACATCCATTTGCCAAATTTCGTAATCATAAAATGCGGCAATTGCTAACATGATTCGGATGGACTTAAGCATCGCTACGGGTGAGAAGGTCTCATCGTAGTCAATCCTTGAACTTGTCGAAAACCTTTTGCAACAAGTCGAGCTTTGTAGGCAGTAACATTACCGTCAGCATCAGTCTTCTTCTTGAAGATCCATTTATTCTCAATGGCTTGCCGATCATCGGGCAAGTCAACCAAAGTCCACATGTTGTTCTCATTCATGGATCCCATCTCAGATTTCATGGCTTCAAGCCATTTTGCGGAATCTGGGCTCATCATCGCTTCCTCATAGTTCGTAGATTGTCATGGTCAAGTAACATGACCTCCAGAACAGGATTACCGTACCACTCTGGTGCGGATCTTACTCTGGTTGACCTAGGAGGTTCAGTAGTAACTTGATCTGAAGTTTCATGATCATCATCATTAGCTTCCTCACTAATTGGTGTAGGTGTCACAGGAACTAGTTTCTGTGATGAACTAATCTCCAATAAGGGAGCAGCTACAATTACCTCATCAAGTTCTACTTTCCTCCCACTCACTTCTTTCGAGAGAAACTCCTCTAGAAAGGATCCATTCTTAGCAACAAATGTCTTGCCTTCGGATCTGTGATAGAAGGTGTACCCAACAGTCTCCTTTGGGTATCCTATGAGGACACATTTCTCCGATTTGGGTTTGAGCTTATCAGGTTGAAGCTTTTTCACATAAGCATCGCAGCCCCAAATTTTAAGAAACAACAACTTCGGTTTCTTGCCAAACCACATTTCATAAGGTGTCGTCTCAACGGATTTTGATGGTGCCCTATTTAACGTGAATGCAGCTGTCTCTAAAGCATAACCCCAAAACGATAGCGGTAAATCAGTAAGAGACATCATAGATCGCACCATATCTAGTAAAGTACGATTACGACGTTCGGACAAACCATTACACTGTGGTGTTCTGGTTGGCGTGAGTTGCGAAACTATTCTGCATTGTTTCAAATGTAGACCAAACTCGTAACTCAAATATTCTCCTCCACGATCAGATCGTAGAAACTTTATTTTCTTGTTACGGTGATTTTCCACTTCACTCTGAAATTCTTTGGACTTTTCAAATGTTTCAGACTTATGTTTCATTAAGTAGATATACCCATATCTGCTTAAATCATCTGTGAAGGTGAGAAAATAACGATACCCGCCGCGAGCTTCAATATTCATCGGACCACATACATCAGTATGTATGATTTCCAATAAATCTGTTGCTCGCTCCATTGTTATGGAGAACAGTATTTTAGTCATCTTGCCCATGAGGCATGGTTCGCAAGTACCAAGTGATTCATAGTCAAGTGATTCCAGAAGTCCATCAGTATGGAGTTTCTTCATGCGCTTTACACCAATATGACCCAAACAGCAGTTCCACAAATAAGTTGCACTATCATTATCAACTCTACATCTTTTGGCTTCAACATTATGAATATGTGTATCACTACTATCGAGATTCAACACAAATAGACCACTCTTCAAGGGTGCATGACCATAAAAGATATTACTCATATAAATAGAACAATCATTATTCTCAAATTTAAATGAATAACCGTCTCGCATCAAACAAGATCCAGATATAATGTTCATGCTTAACGCTGGCACCAAATAACAATTATTTGGGTCTAAAACTAATCCCGAAGGTAGATGTAGAGGTAGTGTGCCGACAGCGATCACATCGACTTTGGAACCATTTCCCACGCGCATCGTCACCTCATCCTTAGCCAGTCTTCGCTTAATCCGTAGTCCTTGTTTCGAGTTGCAAATTTTAGCAACAGAACCAGTATCAAATACCCAGGTGCTACTGCGAGCTCTAGTAAGGTACACATCAATAACATGTATATCACATATACCTTTGTTCACCTTGCCATCCTTCTTATCCGCCAAATACTTGGGGCAGTTCCGCTTCTAGTGACCAGTCCCTTTGCAGTAGAAGCACTCAGTCTCAGGCTTAGGTCCAGACTTGGGTTTCTTCTGTTGAGCAGCAACTTGTTTGTCGTTCTTCTTGAAGTTCCCTTTCTTCTTCCCTTTACCCTTTTTCTTGAAACTGGTGGTCTTGTTGACCATCAACACTTGATGCTCCTTCTTGATTTCTACCTCCGCAGCCTTTAGCATTGCGAAGAGCTCAGGAATCGTCTTATCCATCCCTTGCATATCATAGTTCATCATGAAGCTCTTGTAGCTAGGTGGTAGTGATTGAAGAACTCTATCAATGACACTATCAACCGGAAGATTAACTCCCAGCTGAGTCAAGTGATTATGGTACCGAGACATTCTGAGTATATGTTCACTGACAGAACTATTCTCCTCCATCTTGCAGCTGTTGAACTTATTGGATACTTCATATCTCTCAATCGGGGCATTTGCTTGAAATATTAACTTCAACTCCTGGAACATCTCATATGCTCCATGACGTTCAAAACGTCGTTGAAGTCCCGGTTCTAAGGCGTAAAGCATGGCACACTGAACTATTGAGTAGTCATCAGCTTTGCTCTGCCAGACATTCATAACATCTGGCGTTGCTCCTATAGCGGGTTTGGCACCCAGCGGTGCTTCCAGGACGTAATTCTTCTGTGCAGCAATGAGGATAATTCTCAAGTTACGGACCCAGTCCGTGTAATTGCTACCATCATCTTTCAACTTTTCTTTCTCAAGGAACGCATTAAAATTCAACGGAACAACAGCACGGCCATCTATCTACAATAACATAGACAAGCAAAATACTATCAGGTACTAAGTTCATGACAAATTTAAGTTCAATTAATCATATTACTTAAGAAATCCCACTTAGATAGACATCCCTCTAATCATCTAAGTGATCACATGATCCGTATCAACTAAACCATAACCGATCATCACATGAAATGGAGTAGTTTTCAATGGTGAACATCACTATGTTGATCATATCTACTATATGATTCACGCTCGACCTTTCGGTCTCAGTGTTTCGAGGCCATATCTGCATATGCTAGGCTCGTCAAGTTTAGCCCGAGTATTCTGTGTGTGTAAAACTGTCTTACACCCGTTGTAGATGAACATTGAGCTTATCACACCCGATCATCACGTGGTGTCTCGGCACGACGAACTTTGGCAATGGTGCATACTCAGGGAGAACACTTTTACCTTGAAATTTAGTGAGAGATCATCTTATAATGCTACCGTCAAACAAAGCAGAATAAGATGCATAAAGGATAAACATCACATGCAATCAATATAAGTGATATGATATGGCCATCATCATCATCTTGTGCCTTTGATCTCCATCTCCAAAGCACCATCATGATCACCATCGTCACCAGCGCGACACCTTGATCTCCATCGTAGCAACGTTGTCGTCTCGCCAACTATTGCGTCTACGACTATCGCTACGGCTTAGTGATAAAGTAAAGCAATTACATGGCGATTGCATTGCATACAATAAAGCGACGACCATATGGCTCCTACCAGTTGCCGATAACTCTGTTACAAAACATGATCATCTCATACAATAAATATAGAATTATGCCTTGACCATATCACATCACAACATGCCCTGCAAAAACAAGTTAGACGTCCTCTACTTTGTTGTTGCAAGTTTTACGTGGCTGCTATGGGCTGAGCAAGAACCGTTCTTATCTACGCATCAAAACCACAACGATAGTTCGTCAAGTTAGTGATGTTTTAACCTTCTCAAGGACTGTGCGTAGCCACACTCGGTTCAACTAAAGTTGGAGAAACTGAAACCCGCCAGCCACCTGTGTGCAAAGCATGTCGGTAGAACCAGTCTCGCGTAAGCGTACGCGTAATGTAGGTCCGAGCCGCTTCATCCAACAATACCGCCGAACCAAAGTATGACATGTTGGTAAGCAGTATGACTTGTATCGCCCACAACTCCCTTGTGTTCTACTCGTGCATATAACATCTACGCATAAACCTGGCTCGGATGCCACTGTTAGGGAACATAGTAATTTCAAAAAAAATCCTACGCACACGCAAGATCTTGGTGATGCATAGCAACGAGAGGGGAGAGTGTCGTCCACGTACCCTTGTAGACCGTTAAGCCGAAGCGTTATGACAACGCGATTGATGTAGTTGTACGTCTTCATGATCGACCGATCCTCAGTACCGAACGTACGTCACCTCCGCGTTCAGCACACGTTCAGCTCGGTGACATCCCATGAACTCACGATCCAGTAGAGCTCGGGGAAGAGTTTCGTCAGCATGACGGCGTGGTGACGATGTTGATGAAGCTACCATTGCAGTGCTTCGCCTAAGCACCGCTACAGTATGACCGAGGTGGATTATGGTGGAGGGGGGCACCGCACACGGCTGCAAGAGATCAATGATCAACTTGGGTGTCTAGAGGTGCCCCCCTGCCCCCGTATATAAAGGAGCAAGGGCGGGAGGCCGGCTGTCCCTAGAGGGCGCGCCAGGAGGAGGAATCCTCCTCCTAGTAGGAGTATGATTCCCCTCTTTCCTACTCCTACTAGGAGGGGGAAAGGAAGGGGGAGAAGGGGAAGGAAAGGGGGCGCCGCCACCCCCTCCTCCTAGTCCAATTCGGACCAGAGGGGGAGGGGGTGCGTGGCCTACCCTAGCCGGCCCCTCTCTCTCCACAAGGGCCCAATAAGGCCCATTAACCCCCGGGGGGGTCCGGTAACCCCTCCAGCACTCCGGTAAAATCCGGATTTCATCCGGAACTCTTCCGATGTCCAAATGTAGGCTTCCAATATATCCATCTTTTTGTATCGACCATTTCGAGACTCCCCGTCATGTCATTGATCATATCTGGGACTCTGCACAACCTTCGGTACATCAAAACATATAAACTCATAATATCGATCGTCACAGAACTTTAAGCGTGCGGACCCTACGGGTTCGAGAACTATGTAGACATGAGCGAGACATGTCTCCAGTCAATAACCAATAGCGGAACCTGAATTCTCATATTGGTTCCTACATATTCTACGAAGATCTTTATCGGTCAAACCACATAACAATATACGTTGTTCCCTTTGTCATCGGTATGTTACTTGCCCGAGACTTGATCGTCGGTATCCCAATACCTAGTTCAATCTCGTTACCGGCAAGTCTCTTTACTCGTTCCGTAATGCAACATCCCGCAACTAACTCATTAGTCACATTGCTTGCAAGGCTTATAGTAATGTGCATTACCAAGAGGGCCCAGAGATACCTCTCCGACGATCGAAGTGACAAATCCTATTCTTGATCTATGCCAACTCCACGAACACCATCGGAGACACCTGTAGAGCACCTTTATAATCACCTAGTTACGTTGTGATGTTTGGTAGCACACAAAGTGTTCCTCCGGTATTTGGGAGTTGCATAATCTCATAATCATAGGAACATATATAAGTCATGAAGAAAGCAATAGCAGTAAACTTAAACGATCAAGTGCTAAGCTAACGAAATGGGTCAAGTCAATCACATCATTCTCCTAATGATGTGATCCCGTTGATCAAATAACAACTCATGTCTATGGCTAGGAAACTTAACCATCTTTGATCAATGAGCTAGTCAAGTATAGGCATACTAGTGACACTATGTTTTTCTATGTATTCACACATGTATTATGTTTCCGGTTAATACAATTCTAGCATGAATAATAAACATTTATCATGAAATAAGGAAATAAATAATAACTTTATTATTGCATCTAGGGCATATTTACCTCAATTACCTCCATAGAGAGGGCTCGAACCTGGGTAAACATTGTGTCCCCCGTCTCCTGTTACCATCGATCCTAGACGCACAGTTCGGGACCCCCTACCCGAGATCCGCCAGTTTTGACACCGACATTGGCGCTTTCATTAAGAGTTCCACTGTGCCGTTGAAAGATAGGATCGATGGCTTGACTTGTTTTCAAGGATAACGTCACCTCCGGAGGAACACTGGCCCTAGGCCAAACCCTCCAGCTGGGCGGCTTCATTACGGCCGCCCGTTCGGCCACCAAGCAGACGATGGCTTGTCGGGTCATCAAAAACCCCCTTCATGTTGACTCTAAGTACTCTAAGTAGATGGATCCGGCGGAGCTGTCGTCTTTAAATGAGCTCCTAGATCACATCGCCGCCTTGGAGGTCGCCACGAACTACGATTGGATTGGGCTTAAACCCGACCTGAGAGAAATTAGAACTCCGCCGATCACCCATCAAGTAGCGGTGGTAGAGGAGCAAGACGACAACTCTTCCTCTATATTAAGGACGAACTACATTCGGATCTCCGAACTTGAAGAGGCGGATACCTACCTGCAGAAAGACATGTCTTGTCCTCCGAACACAGAATCGGATGACAAACCCAAAAAAATCAGCTGACATCCCGGAGCCCGAACTACTGAATCCGGAGATTCTTCAAACTTCGGATCCCAATTTGGGTCAAGGTTCGGACTTCAATGCACCCACCCAGACATAAGTGTTCTCAAGGGCGTATGGTAGCAGTATAAGGAAACGGCCCACCACTTCTGGGCCAGATTCCTCCTTGTCAAAGATAAGATTGAAGATTGCGACGACGAAGACGCGATCACAGCGTTCCGCAGCAATTGCACGGATGAAGGAATCCTCAAAGCCATCAAATGTCATCACATATCACGCTTCACGGACTTGGCAACCATAGTATACAAGTACTGCACAATGGAAAGTGCCTGGAAAACTCAAGTAGCCTGCTGGGAACCGCCGGTTTCCACCCAATCCCTCATTTAGGTGAAAAGAACGCACCCTAGTGGCACGCCCGACCCAATGACCAAGAAATACAAGCCCATTACGAGATGCGGAACGATTCTGGAGGGATGGCTCGATGGACCATGCAAGCTACACACAACACCGGACACTATATCAACTCACAGCCTTAGAGCATGTTGGATACTCTGGCAGGTGGCCAAGAGCGGCGAGGATATCCTCACCAAAAATAACCCAGAGCAATATCCTCCAAAAGACAATGACCCCAGAGTACTGACGGTCTTCGAGACTTTCGCTCAAACAACAAACGCAAAAGGGCACTTCACGACCTTGCCGAAATCTGCCAAATTGCAGCAACAAACCCTTGGAACGACACAGCCATAACTTTCAATACCAAGGAGGAACCAAAAGTCAGGACAACCCGGGCACCAGCCGCCTTGGTCCTCAATCCGATCGTGGACGGCTTTCGGCTCACCAAGGTTCTCATGGACGGCGGCAGCGGACTAAACCTCATTTACGAGGACACACTCAGCAAAATGGAAATAGACAGGAGCCGCATCAAGCAAAGTAGCACGACCTTCCGGGGAATTATTCCTAGTCGAGAGGCGCGATGCGTGGGAAAAACCACCCTCGACGTGGTATTCAGCACACCAGAGAACTATCGGACCGAAGAAGTAACATTCCAAGTGGCCCCTTTCAACAGCGGATATCACGCCCTATTGGGGCGAAATGCATTCACAGGCTTCCAGGCTATACCTCACTATGGGTATATGAAGCTCAAGATGCCGAGGCCCAACGGCATAATCACTCTTGCTAGTGATCCAGAAATAGCACTCCGCGCCGAAAACAAAACCACATCACTGGCCCTTGAGGCATTATCCGAAGCCCTCGCGGCCGAAGAATTAACCGCATTGCGCTCCATAGTGGATAAGGATGACGTAATCTTGGAAAAACGGCCCAAATCCACCTCCTTCAAACCAGCAGAAGAAATAGTCAAATTCCAAGTCCATCCAATGGACTCCAAGAAGATAGCATCTATCGGGGCACAATTAGACCCAACGGTCGACACCGTGCTATGAGAATTTCTGCGCGAAAATTGGGATATATTTTCCTGGCACCCTTCTGATCTGCCAGGAATCCCACGGAGATTGGCCGAACATAGCCTCAACATATTGAAGGGATATAAACCGGTCAAACAAACACTGTGGCGTTTTTCTGAACCCAAACGTCAAGCGATGGGGGAGGAGCTAGCCAAGCTAATAGAGGCCGGATTCATTAGTGAAATAAAACACCCGGACTGGCTAGCAAACTTGGTGATGGTGCCAAAGAAGGATAAATCCTGGAGCCTGTGCGTCAATTTCAAAGACCTCAATAAGGCCTGCTGAGGGATTTCTGGGTTAGGGGGTCTCCGGACAGCCGGACTATCTCCATTGGCCGGATTGTTAGACTATGAAGATACAAGATTGAAGACTTCGTCTCATGTCCGGATGGGACTCTACTTGGCGTGGAAGGCAAGCTAGGCAATACGGATATGGATATCTCCTCCTTTGTAACCGACCTTGTGTAACCCTAACCCTCTCCGGTGTCTATATAAACCGAAGGGTTTTAGTCCGTAGGACAACAACCACAACATACAATCATACCATAGACTAGCTTCTAGGGTTTAGCCTCTCTGATCTCATGGTAGATCTACTCTTGTACTACCCATATCATCAATATCAATCAAGCAGGATGTAGGGTTTTACCTCCATCAAGAGGGCCCGAACCTGGGTAAAACATCGTGTCCTCTGCCTCCTGTTACCATCCGGCCTAGACGCACAGTTCGGGACCCCCTACCCGAGATCCGCTGGTTTTGACACCGACATTGGTGCTTTCATTGAGAGTTCCTCTGTGTCGTCGCCGTTAGGCTTGATGGCTCCTACTATCATCGATAGCGATGCGGTCCAGGGTGAGACTCTTCTCCCTAGGCAGATCTTCATATTCGGCGGCTTTGCACTGCGGGCTAATTCGCTTGGCCATCTGGAGCAGATTGAAAGCTACGACCCTGGCCATCAGGTTAGATTTGGAAGTTTGAACTACACGGTCGACATCTGCGGAGACTTGATCTTCGACGGATTCGAGCCACAGCCGGGCGCGCCGCACTGTCACGATGGGTATGACCTAGCTCTGCCACCGAACAGTACCCCAGAGGCCGCGCTCGCATCAGCTCCGACCCTTAGCTCGGAGCCAACTGCGCCAATCGAGGACGGGTAGTTAGACACCGCCTCAGGGGCTGCAGTCTCAACGACGATCGAGCCGAACACCAGCCTAATCCTCTGCACAGCCCGTGACCCCAAGGTGCCGGACTCTTTTTCTGACTCCGAACCGCCCGCGCCCCGGCCAATCGAATCCGATTGGGCGCCGATCATGGAATTCACCACCACGGATATCTTTTAGCACTCGCCCTTCGGCGACATTCTGAATTCACTAAGGTCTCTCTCTTTGTCAGGAGAGCCCTGGCCAGATTATGGCCAACAGGATTGGGATGCGGATGACGAAGAAATTCGACGCCCACCCACCACCCACTTAATAGCCACTGTCGATGACTCAACCGACATGCTCGACTTCGACTCCGAATACATCAACGGTGTGGACGACGATGCGGGAGGCAAAGAGGAACCACCGCCCACAGGGCGCTGGACGTCCACCTCATCATATGACGTATACATGGTGGACACACCAAAAGAAGACGACGACGAGGAACAGAAGGACGCTTGTTCCCTCGAGAAAAAGTCAAAGCGGCGGCACAAGCGCCGCCCCAAATCCCGCCTCGGCAGAAATAACAATCATACAGACCCAGCGTTGGAGCAGGGCGAACCACCGCTGGACCACGGCAATACGGAGAATCAAACCGGACAAACCAATTCTGTCAAAGATGATAGTCCGGACGACATAATGCCGGACAAGCATCCGGAGCAGCAGAATGCCCGCCAAAGGCTTGTTGCCACCGCGAGGAGTCTGGAAAAGCAGAAGCAAAGGCTCAAGGCTGCATAGGACACACTCCAAATCAGATGGAGTAAAGTACTCAACACAGCAGCAAAGTACGGCGGCAATCGCCCCACCAAGAGCTACCCAAAGCGGAAGTTGTGACCTGAATTCGATGAGAAGGCCTCAGACCCCCCACAACCAAAAATTAAAACAGCCATCTGGCCGGATAGACGACCCCACGGCCAACATAAAGCGGCAAGCAACGCCGCACATAAGCCAATACGCGGTCTACGCGAGGGCTCGCATCAAAAGGAGGGCGAAACCAGATCCATCTATGGACCACGCAAGCGTGCTCCAGCATACGATGCAACACAACAAACATCCGAACAACGCGGTACACCCAGATATCGGGGTGCCGCACACCCCCTATGTTTCACCGATGAGGTGCTGGACCATGAATTTCCAGAGGGATTCAAACCCATAAACATAGAGGCATACGATGGAACAACAGACCATGGGGTCTGGATTGAGGACTATATCCTCGATATCCACATGGCTCGGGGAGATGATCTCCATGCCATTAAGTATTTACCGCTCAAACTCAAAGGGCCAGCTCGGCACTGGCTTAAGAGCCTCCCCGAAAGCTCCATTAGAAGTTGGGAACAGCTCGAAGATGCCTTTCGGGGAAATTTTCAAGGGACCTATGTCCGACCTCCGGACACGGATGATTTGAGTCATATAACTCAACAGCTCGGAGAGTCAGCCCGAAAGCTTTGGAACAGGTTTCTTACTAAAAAGAACCAAATTGTCGACTATCTGGACGCCGAAGCCTTGGCAGCATTTAAGCATAGCGTCTGTGACGAATGGCTTGCCAGACACCTCAGCCAAGAAAAGCCGAGAACAATGGCAGCATTAACAAGCCTCAAGACGCACTTTTGCGCGGGCCAGGATAGCTGGCTAGCTAGATGCAGCACCAGCGACCCTAGTACATCCGAAGTTAGAGATGGAAATAGGAAATCACGGTGCAACAGCAATAACAAACGCCGGAATAAAGAAGACAGCATGAAGAGCACGGCAGTAAACGTCGGATTCAAAAGCTCTCGGCCAGGTCAGCAAAAGCCACCCTCTAAAGGAGCCAGAGACGAACTGTCCAGCCTAAACAAAATTCTGGACCAAATATGTCAGATCCATAGCACCCCTGGTAAAGCCGCTAATCATACCCACAGAGAATGTTGGGTCTTCAAGCAGTCCGGCAAGCTCAACGCCGTACACAAGGGCGAGGATACACCAAGCGAAGACGAGGATGAGCCTCTCAAGCAAGACACTGCGGAACAAAAGAAATTTCCACCAGAAGTCAAAACAGTAAACGTATTACACGTGATCAACGGAAGAAACAAAACAGCACTCCCAGAAAAATATGCCCAAGGGCCTATCACCGCGGAGTCCTGCCACTGGTCGTCTCAACCGATCACTTTCGACCATCGTGATTACTCAGCAAGTATCCGGCATGCAGGATGGGCTGCCCTGGTATTAGACCCAATAATTGACGGATACCACTTCACACGAGTTCTGATGGACGGCGGCAGCAGTCTAAACCTGATATACCAGGATACAATCCGCGACATGGGGATAGACCCAACAAAAATTTGCCATAGAATACTACCTTTAAAGGAGTAACGCCAGGCCCAGGGGCTCATTGCACGGGCTCCCTGCTACTAAAGGTTATATTCGGCTTCCCCGATAACTTCCGTAGCGAACATTTAACCTTCCACATCGCTCTGTTCCAAAGTGGCTATCAAGCACTACTCGGGCGCGAAGCTTTCGCTCGCTTTAATGCAATATCGCACTACGCTTCCCTCAAACTCAAGATTCCCGTCCCACGTGGCATCATTACAGTGAACGGAAGTATTAAGCGATCTTTGCGCGCCGAAGAGAGTGCGGCTGCCTCGGCAGCCGCACACTAAAAACGGCCTCACCAACTAAAGCATTTAATAGGTCGTCAAGACCTCGGACACGGTTAGATGAGTCCGGCGCAGCTATATGTAATTCATACCGGATCAATGGTCACACCCCTATTACAAATACAAGGGGCTCAACGCGCGCAGACAAGTGGCAATTTTTACTCATCTTGAATTATACATGGTTTCTTTAAAAACTATCTTTTTGCACCACAACTTTTTCACCTAAGTTCCTATCTTTTACAGATGATCATCGTGCTACACCCGTCCAGGATACGGAACAATGGAGACACAGGCACAGACGTGCAGTAGGGACCCGCTCCAAGGATTCTTTTTAGATTAAGAACCTGCGTAAACCTTTTTTTACTGTCTCTTGTTGATACACATCCACCGAATTCTTAGCACAATTGAGAAGGATGCTGACGTCTTGGCATGTGGCCACGTCAGAATATGCACGTACTTGGACACAAGGGGCTTCTTACAAAGGGCACTATTTAGGCCCGGTTTATACCATAAAGACCGAATACCTTAGGGAGTGTTCGGCGTCGTGAGTTTGGCCTTATATGCATCAGCTCCGAATCATTGTCTTTGGTCAAATGTTGGGTTTGCCCGGCTCCTGTGTTTTGGTGCCTTACGTTCCGCTTTATTGGCTAAGGTAGCACCAGGAGAACTACTGCGATTGTTCCCTAGTTCATCCGGACGAGCACCTCAGAAGAGAAAGCCGAAAATTGACTGTCATGATATAGCGTGAGACTGGTCAACCACTCGATGACCTATCGAAATGTTAGAATTCCTCCGCCTTAATGAAGGACCGTTTTCTGGCCAGGCATGCACGCACCCCGCGATCGGGAGAGTGCGGAGCCACCAGAGGCTATCTAGTAGCCCCATTGTCAAACTCATATGGCTAAGTGAAAGTGTTAAAGCATTATAGTCCGGTTGCTTCGTTCGCTACGCTATCACCTCCTTAATAGGACCAAGACGCTGGGTTAAGTGTGAACATGCGTTTTTCGCGAGCACCTCCGCATTATATGCGTGGGGGTTGAAGCCGACGGCTGCAATCTTTCAGGTTATACACATGTATACATAAACGGCCGCACAGGAGGCATCATACTACTTTCAGGCAAAAGTATAAACATAGCCTTATAAAACATCATAAAAGCATTGTGTTTACAATGAGAATACATATCACTCAAACATAATATTCTTCGAGCACTGAGCCTCTATCAAACGAGCACCCTCGAGAACCTCCTTGAAATAATGCTCGGCAGCCACTCGGCCTATGGCCAAACCCTGCGTCGCAACAGTGGTAGCGTCCATCTCCGCCCAGTATGCTTTAACACAGGGAAGGGCCATCCGCGAGCCTTCTATGTACGCCGACCTCTTCATCGCATTAATGCGCGGCACCGCACCAAGGAACTGCTGCACTAAGCTGAAATAGCTGTTCGGCTTTGGCTTTTCCGGCCATAGTTGATCCACAACAGACCTCCTGGCGAGTCCGGACAACCTATTCAGTTCGGCCCATTCGGCTAGCTGGTCAGTCAATGAAAGCGGACGCTCTGGAACGTTGAATTGCGACCAGAACAGCTTGTCCACTTCACGATCTGTCTGACCTTGGAAGTACTTGGCCGCATCGGCAGCGCTCGCCACCAAATCCATATACGCATCTACCGAACTCCACAGCCGATCCAGAGGGGCATACCGTGGATCTCCGAACTTCCTCCATAACATGAAGGGTTTCCCAGCCGCAATATCCCCGGCTTCCCGTAGCTCCTCGTTCTTCGCTCTCATAGCACAACGGGTGTCTTTGTCCGCCGTCATGGCCTTCTCAAGGTCCGTTGCCTTCGCTCGGTTTTCTTTTTCAAGGACCCGGCAATGGTCGGCAGTGTCTTTTAATTCTACGGCCATCTTGGCCATCTTCTCTTGGCTCTCGCAATGTGCAGCCTTCTAGGCTTTCAACTCTTCGGTCGCCTTCAAGGCAGCCACATTACTAATCCTCGCTTGTTCCTTGGCTAGGGCAAGTTCTGCCCGCAAGGTTTCCACGGTGGCAGCTCCATCTGCAGTCACAACATATTAAAGATACTGGCATCATGCTGCTCTTACTATGTGGCGTTCACCAGATAATAACACTTACCCTGTGCCTCGTCAAGCCTCTTGTTAACAAGCTCGATGTCGGCGTCTGCCGCATCCAGTTGCCATTTTAATTTGGCAAACTCACTAGTCCGGCTAGCCACCGGACCTTCCACCACCTGCACATAGGGGCAGTCTGGTTATTGCCTGGGAATATGATCCTCTGTTCGCTGCCGTTCTCGACGACAACCAGAGTCTCATGGGCCACTATCTACATAGGGCACACCTAACATGTGCAGTACTATCACATATTATCTCACGTACCTCAAAGCCTGTCAGTAGACTCATAAAGGCTTCATGTAATCCGCTTTCGGCGGACGAAATTCTCTCCATCACCGTACCATGAGCGTACAGTGTTCTTCTGAGATGGCCGCTTGCCCCACCAACTCCCTCAGAACGTCCGACTGCACACCAGATGGTGCCGGACTCTTTTGTCTGCTCTCTTCGGGAGCCGGACGCTGGGGACTTCGGGGGTCTATGGGATAATCTTCTGGCCTCACCGGATCCGGAGAGGCCCTCCGTGACGACACTTCGGGGTCGCCCACTTCTTGTGCGGAGGAGTCCGGGGGAGGCGTTTCACTCTCCATCATCTCTGGAAGAAGATCCCCCGAAGACCAGCTTAGCTGAGAGGGGCTAAGGCCAGAACTGCAAGATATATGCGGTGGTTATTTTCTCAGAAAAAAGATAGCATACCTTTACTATTAAAGTATTTTGGAACACTTATGACTCGTTGGAGGGATGATCCCCCTGCGGACTTTGTGCGGCAAAAGCACCCCCCGAGGCAGGACCCTCTGTGGGAGACTTCTCCCGTTTGGAGGCTTCGGCTTCCGGATCCTCGGAAGCAGTCCTTTTCCTCCCCCGGCTATCCTCCTTCATGGAGACTCTCATTCACTTGGTTGGAACGAGCAGCGATAGGGGCCCGCGTCCGCCCGTATTATCCCCCCCCCCCCGTATCTTCCTTCGAGGGCTCCGGGCAAGGTGCGACCTCGAGCATCTTTTACAATACCGGATTTTCCAAACCCTCAGGGAGGGGGGCCAAACACCAAATCATCTTTGCCTTTGTTAGCCAGTCCTGGTCAAAAAGCGAACTCTCAGAAATAACTTCGTGACGAATAAAAGATAGTGTGTTCGGCCAGAGTATTTCTTACTTGTTCGGCAGCGCGGTTACTGCTCAGGCCCACATCTTCGATAATATCCGGGCACTCTACTTGAGGTCCGAAGAATGACTTGTACATCTCCTCGTGCGTCAGGCCGAGGAAACTTTGAATGGCACGCGGTCCCTCTGGGTTGAACTCCCACAAGCGAAGGGGCCGGCGTTTGTAAGGCTGGACTTGATGAACCAGCATAACTTGTATTACCACAACCAAATTAAAATCTCCCTCGAAGAGATCTTGGATGCGGCTTTGCAGTATAGGCACGTCCTTGGCTGGACCCCAGCTCAGACCTCTGCTAATCCATGACATCAGTTGTGGTGGGGGGCCCGAGCGGAAAGCGGGGGCAGCCGCCCACTTGGCACTTCTGGGAGCCATGACGTAAAACCACTCCCATTGCCGTAATTCGGACACCTCTGTAAAGGAACCTTTCGGCCATGGAGCTCCTGCCATCTTGCCTATTGATGCACCTCCGCATGCTGCATGTTGCCCCTCGATCATCTTCGGCTTTACTTCAAAGGTCTTGAGCCACATGCCGAAGTGAGGGGTAACGCGGAGGAAGGCCTCACACACGACAATAAATGTCGAGATGTGGAGAAAGGAGTCCGGAGCTAGATCGTGGAAATCTAGCCCGTAATAAAACATCAAACCCCTGACAAAGGGATCCAGAGTGAGGCCTAGACCTTGGAGGAAGTGGGAGACGAACACGACGTTCTCGTTGGGTTCGGGAGTAGGGACGATCTGCCCTCGAGCAGGCAGCCGATGTGAAACCTCGGCGGTCAGGTATCTGGCCTCCCTCAACTTCTTAATGTCCTCTTCCATAACGGAGGAAGGCATCCATTGGCCTTGAAGGCTGGATCCGGACATGATTGAAGATCCGGAGCACCTAACCTGGGCTTTGGGTGTTAGAACTCGAGGTGGGGGAAGGGTTCGATTGAGCACGAGAGGGAAAAAGCGAAAACCTTGTCCCTTTATAAAGAGGGTGAATATCAAGCGTCCTCTCCGTAGCCGTTTAGGACTTGCCTATAATCTAGGAGTCCTAGACACGGTTGGGTTACCCATGACTGCATTAATGAGAATCCCGTAATTGGGGGAACACGATCTCCGCTTCGACAAGACGTGTTAAGAAACCGCCTCGCGTTATGTGTGGAGCTGGTTAAAAGAAACGGTTCGAATAATCACCGGGCCATGACATAACATCATGCTACCAAAACAAACCAGCAAATTAGATCTGCGAAAATATTATTCTCTCTACGGTGGAGTGTGGAACTTATTTTGCAGGGTTGGACACTATCCTCGAATTCAAATTCTTCTGTGATGTATTCGGAGAAGGAACCCGCCTTGCAATGCCGGAGACAATACTGTGCGCCGGACTCATCGTCATTGAAGCCTGGTCCAGGGGCTACTGAGGGAGTCCTGGTTTAGGGGGTCTCCGGACAGCCGGACTATCTCCATTGGCCAGATTGTTAGACTATGAAGATACAAGATTGAAGACTTCGTCTCGTGTCCGGATGGGAATCTACTTGGCGTGGAAGGCAAGCTAGGCAATACGGATATGGATATCTCCTCCTTTGTAACAGACCTTGTGTAACCCTAACCCTCTCCGGTGTCTATATAAATCGAAGGGTTTTAGTCCGTAGGACAACAACCACAACATGCACACATACCATAGGCTATCTTCTAGTGTTTAGCCTCTCTGATCTCGTGGTAGATCTACTCTTATACTACCCATATCATCAATATCAATCAAGCAGGACGTAGGGTTTTACCTCCATCAAGAGGGCCCGAACCTGGGTAAAACATCGTGTCCCCTGCCTCCTGTTACCATCCGGCCTAGACACACAGTTCGGGACCCCCTACCCGAGATCCGCCGGTTTTGACACCGACACCTGCCCTAAGGATCTCTTCCCCCTCCCCCGCATCGATCAGATTATCGATGCCTCTGCGGGACACGATTCGTTATGCTTCCTCGACGCATATTCTGGATACCATCAAATCAAAATGAAGGAGTCCGATCAAGCCGCAACAGCATTCATTACCCCATACGGGCCATTCCGCTTCAACACCATGCTCTTCGGGCTCAAAAACGCCGGGGCCACCTACGAACGCATGATTCAAACATGCCTGGAGAAACAGATCGGCAAGATAGTTGAAGCATACGTGGACGACGTCATCATTAAAACTAGGCACGTCGACTCACTAATAGACGATTTACGTCTCACATTTGACAACCTCCGGCGCACCGATCACTTTGAGTGGACGGATGCGGCAACAGCCGGACTGGAAGAAATAAAAACCCTTCTCACGAGCAACCCAATCCTGGCCACACCAAACATCGGCGAACCCATGTTATTATACATATCGGCAACACACCAGGTGGTGAGCGCCGTGCTCGTCGTGGAACGAGACCAGGACGGACACAAATTCCCGATTCAGAAGCCGGTATATTATGTATCCACCGCCCTCACACCATGCAAATCCCGGTACCCTCATTATCAAAAGATAGCATACGCGGTCTTCATGGCATCTCGGAAGCTACGACACTACTTCCAAGAATGTTCTATCACGGTGGCTTCCGAAGTACCACTCAATGATATAATAAACAACCGCGATGCTACGGGCCGGATAGCCAAATGGGCCATTGAGCTCCTTCCATTCGACATAACATACAAACCGCGCCAAGCCATCAAATCCCAAGTACTGGCGGACTTCGTCGCCGAATGGACAGAGGCCAAACTCCCTAAAGAGTGCGGCACATATTCCAACTAGGTCTTGTATTTCGATGGTTCCCAAATGCTAGCAGGATTAGGAGCGGGCGTCGTTTTAACGTCCCCCACTAGAGACCTGGTCCAGTACGTACTCCAAATATTATACACAGACTCCAATAATGCATCCGAATACGAGGCATTATTACATGGTCTCCGGATGGCTGTCTCTATGGGCATACAACGCTTGGAAGTGTGGGGGGACTCAAACCTCGCGATATCTCAAATAAATGGAGATTTTGATGCCAAAGATCCGAAGATGGCGGCTTACCGCAATGCTGTCCTAAAAATGTCAGCTCGATTCAAGGGGCCCAAGTTTCATCACGTGGCTCGAGAAAGTAATCAAGCGGCGGACGTCCTCGCTCGCATTGGCGCCAAGCGCGACCCCGTCCCACCTAATATCTTTCTGGAAAGTCTCTTTAAGCCATCCGTGGTGTGGCAAGGGAGAGCAGTAACACCAGTCCGGATCCGAACACAACCCTAGCCTCCAAACACAACGATATAATCGGGGGCTCAGCCACCGAAATAACACCGTCGGCCAACCTACTCATGGCAGTCATTGCCCCATGGACTGAACCCTTCTTGGCCTACCTTAATAGGAAAGAACACCCAGAGGACTAGAATGAGGCTCGCGGCATTGTTCGGCGCTCGAAGGCCTAGAAGGTTCATGAAGGAGAGCTCTACAAGAAAAGCGCTACCGTTCTTCAAAGATGTATCTTCGAGGAAGAGGGGTGGCAGCTCTTGGCAGAAATTCACGCCGGACTCGGCGAGCACCACGCTGCAGCTTGGGCCCTTGTTAGCAAGGCCTTCCGTACAGGTTTTTACTGGCCGACGGCCCGAGCAGATGCACAGGACCTTGTCCAACGTTGCATCGGATGCCAGCTATTCGCCAACCAAAGCCACATGCCCCCACCGCTCTACAAACAATCCCCATCACTTGGCCTTTCGCGGTATGGGGGCTCGATATGGTCAGACCCCTTAAAGGAGGAAGCCATAAGAGAAAGTATCTGCTAGTCATGTTGGATAAATTCACTAAGTGGATAGCGGCCAAACCAGTCAAAACGGACAAGGCGGGGCCAGTAATAGACTTCATATCCGGCGTGGTGCACCGTTATGGTGTTCCACACAGCATCATCACTGATAACAGCTCCAATTTCACAGCCGATGAGGTGAAAACTTGGTGTGCTAATCTGGGCATTAAGCTCGATTACGCCTCTGTATATCACCCGCAAACAAACGGTCAAGTCGAACGGGCTAATGGTCTTATTATGAGTGGCATCAAACCTAGACTAGTGTGGTCTTTGAAAGAATCAGACAAGCACTGGGTTGAGGAGCTTGACTCCGTACTCTGGGGGCTGCGGACCACGCCCAACCGCACCACTGGATATACACCTTTCTTCATGGTGTACGGTGCAGAAGCTGTGTTGCCTTGCGATATTATCCATGACTCACCTCGAGTGCGCATGTACGAAGAGAGAGAGGCGAGCTTGATCGACAGGACAGCCTAGATACCCTGGAGGAGGAGCACGATGTTGCAAAAGCCCGTTCCGCATTTTATCAACAACAGGCCTGCACATACCAAAGCAGAGAAGTACGGGCCAAAACTTATAATGTCGGCGAACTCATCCTACACTTTCCAGAGAAGAAAAAGGACAAACTCAAGCCCAAGTCGGAGGGTCCCTTCATAATTGACGAGGTTCTCACCGGAGGAGCGTACCGCCTGCATGCTGCATCAGACAATCGCCTAGAGCTGAACCCCTGGAACGCGGCCAGACTCGGAAGATCCTATGGCTTCTCTATTTTGAATGATATCTCCTAAGGGGGCATAACTAACCACAGTGATAGGATGACCCAAAAAATACTGCTTGAGCTTCCGGCTGGCCATGAAAACCCCATACACAAGCTTGCATGCCTGCAGGTCGACTCTAGAGGATCCCCGGGTACCGAGCTCGAATTCGCCCTATAGTGAGTCGTATTACAATTCACTGGCCGTCGTTTTACAACGTCGTGGCTAACATCTTGGCTGTTGGCAGCCACATATAACAGCAACGGCTCCTTATCAATGGGAGCAGCCAGAACGGGCGGCTCAACCAACTGTTTCTTCAAGTCCTCAAATGCTTGATTAGCCGCATCACTCTAGACAAAGTGATATGTTTTCTTCATCATCTGGTACAATGGTATAGCTTTTTCACACCCAACCGTCTTAAGGCCGCAATACGACCTGCCAGACATTGAACATCATTGATACATGCTGGCTTAGCCAAAGAAGTAATGGCCTTGATCTTCTCCGGGTTAGCTTCAATTCCTTTGTTACAAACCAGAAAACCCAAAAGCTTACCAGCTGGCACACAAAAAACACACTTGGTTGGGTTAAGCATCATCTTATAAACCCAGAGATAATCAAGGTTTCCTTCAAATCATCAATCAGTGTTTCCTTCTCTCTGGATTTCACCACATTGTCATCCACATAAGCATGAACATTACGCCCGATCTGATTATGAAGGCAATTTTGCACACACCATTGGTAAGTCGCCTGGGCACTCTTGAGCCGAAAAGGCATGGACACAAAGAAGAAGGCTCCAAACGGAGTAATGAAAGTTGTTTTCTCCTGGTCCTTAACTGCCATTTTGATCTGATGATAACCATAATACGCATCCAAAAAGCTCAAATGCTCACAACCTGCCGTAGCATCAATAATTTGATCAATACAGGGAATAGCAAAAGGATCAGCCAGACAAGCTTTGTTCAAAGCTGTGTAATCCACACACATACGCAAGTATCATTCTTCTTAAGCACTAATACCAGGTTAGCCAACCATTCAGGATGAAAAACTTCAACAATGAATCCAGCCGCCAAGAGCCGGGCCACTTCTTCACCAATGGCTTTACGCCTCTCTTTATTAAAATGACGGAGAAACTGCTTGACCGGCTTGAACTTCGGATCAATATTAAGAGTGTGCTCAACAAGTTCCCTCGGTACACCTAGCATGTCAGAAGGTTTCCATGCAAAGATGTCCCGATTCTCATGTATGAACTCGATGAGCGTGCTTTCCTATTTTGGATCCAGATTAGCACTGATGCTGAACTCCTTGGATGAATCGCCACAGACGAAATCAACTAGCTTAGTATCATCCGTCGATTTAAATTTCAAGACCAGATCATGCTTCGTAGTTGGCTTCTTCAAAGATGTCATATCGGCCGGGTCAACATTTTCTTTATAAAACTTCAATTCCTCTGTTGTGCAGACAGACTCAGCATAGGCTGCATCACCTTCCTCGCCCTCCAAAGCTATCTTCCAGCTTCCATGCACCGTAATGGTCCCCTTGTAACCCGGCATTTTGAGCTGCAGATAAACATAACAAGGCCTTGCCATGAATTTAGCATAGGCCGGCCGTCCAAACAAGGCATGATATGGGCCTTTGATCTTCACCACTTCAAAGGTCAACGTCTTAGACCTGGAATCATGATTGCCCCCGAAAGCAACTTCCAGAGCTATTTTACCAACCGGGTATGCCGACTTACCAGGCACCACACCGTGGAAGACAGTGTTCGGTGGCTTAAGACATTTATCAGTCAACCCCATGCGACGGAAGGTTTCATAATAAAGGATATTGATGCTGCTACCTCCGTCCATGAGTACCTTAGTGAATTTATATCCTCCAAGCTGAGGCGCTACCACCAAAGCTAGGTGACCCGGATTGTCAACCCGGGGCGGGTGATCCTCACGACTCCACACAATGGGCTGCTCAGACCAACGCAAGTAATGGGGAACTGCCGGCTCAACGGCGTTCATAGCCCTTTTACAGAGCTTTTGATCCCGCTTGCATAAACTCCTGGTGAAGACATGTGATACGTCCATTTTGCATCATGCTTTTATATCGATATTTATTGAATTATGGGCGGTTATTACACATTATGTCACAATACTTATGCCTATTCTCTCTTATTTTACAAGGTTTACATAAAGAGGGAGAATGTCGGCAGCTGGGATTCTGGTCTGGAAAAGGAGCAAATATTAGAGACCAATTCTGCACAGCTCCAAAAGTCCTGAAACTTCATGGAAGCTATTTTCAGAATATATAACAAATACTGAGAGAAAGAAGTTCCAGAGGGGGCCCACACCCTGGCCATGAGGGTGGGGGCGCGCCCTACCCCCTGGGCATGCCCCCCCTTCCTCGAGGGGCCCCCTGGTGGCCCTTCGATTCCCATCTTCTGCTATATGGAGTCTTTCGTTGAGGAAAAAATCATAAGCAAGCTTTCGGGACGAGACTCCGCCGCCATGAGGCGGAACCTTGGCGGAACCAATCTAGGGCTCCGACAGAGCTGTTCTACCGGGGACACTTCCCTCCAGGAGGGGGAAATCATCGCCATCGTCATCACCAACGCTCCTCTCATCGGGAGGGGGCCAATCTCCATCACATCTTCACCAGCACCATCTCCTCTCAAACCCTAGTTCATCTCTAGTATCCAATTCTTGTCTCTAAGTCTGGGATTGGTACCTGTGGGTTGCTAGTAGTGTTGATTACTCCTTGTAGTTGATGCTAGTTGGTTTACTTGGTGGAAGATCATATGTTTAGATCCTATATGCACATTAATACCGCTCTGATTATGAACATGAATATGCTTTGTGAGTAGTTATGTTTGTTCCTGATGACATGGGAGAAGTCTCGCTATTAGTAGTCATGTGAATTTGGTATTCGTTTGATATTTTGATGAGATGTATGTTGTCTCTCCTCTAGTGGTGTTATGTGAACGTCGACTACATGACACTTCACCATTATTTGGGCCAAGACGAAGGCATTGGGAAGTAATAAGTAGATGATGGGTTGCTAGAGTGACAGAAGCTTAAACCCTAGTTTATGTGTTGCTTCGTAAGGGGCTGATTTGGATCCATATGTTTCATGCTATGGTTAGGTTTACCTTAATACTTTTGTTGTAGTTGCGGATGCTTGCAATAGAGGTTAATCATAAATGGGATGCTTGTCCAAGTAAGGACAGTACCCAAGCACTGGTCCACCCACATACCAAATTATCAAAGTACCGAACGTGAATCATATGAATGTGATGAAAACTAGCTTAACGATAATCCCCATGTGTCCTAGGGAGCGCTTTTCTCTATATAAGAGTCTGTCCAGGCTTGTCCTTTGCTACAAAAAGGATTGGGCCACCTTGCTGCACTTTATTTACTTTTGTTACTTATTGCTCGTTACAAATTATCTTATCACAAAACTATCTATTACCTATAATTTCAGTGCTTGCAGAGAATACCTTGCTGAAAACCGCTTATCATTTCCTTCTGCTCCTCGTTGGGTTTGACACTCTTACTTATCGAAAGGACTACAATAGATCCCCTATACTTGTGGGTCATCAAGACTCTTTTCTGGCGCCGTTGCCGGGGAGTGAAGCGCCTTTGGTAGGTGGAATTTGGTAAGGAAAAATTTATATAGTTTGCTGAAATTTACTGTCACTTGTTACTATGGAAAGTAATCCTTTGAGGGGCTTATTCGGGGTATCTTCACCCCGACCAGTAGAGCAAAGAGTTGCTCCTCAACCTACTGAAAATGGAAATTTCTACTTTTAAATTCCTTCGGGTATGATAGAAAAAATGCTAGCTAATCCTTTTGCAGGAGATGGAACATTACATCCTGATGAGCACCTAATATATGTGGATGAAGTTTGTGGATTGTTTAAGCTTGCAGGTATGCCTAATGATGTTATCAATAAGAATTTCTTCCCTTTATCTTTGGAGGGAGATGCATTGACATGGTATAGGCTATGTGATGATATGGGATCATGGAATTACAAACGATTGAAATTGGAATTTCATCAGAAGTTTTATCCTATGCATCTTGTTCATCGTGATCGTAATTATATATATAATTTTTGGCCTCGCGAAGGAGAAAGCATCGCTCAAGCTTGGGGGAGGCTTAAATCAATGTTATATTCATGCCCCAATCATGAGCTCTCAAGAGAAATGATTACCCAAAAAAATTATGCTCGACTTTCTGATAACAATCGCACCATGCTCAATACTTCCTGTGCTGGCTCTTTTATGATGAAGACTATTGAATTCAAATGGGATTTATTGGAAATAATTAAACGCAACTCTGAAGATTAGGATCTCGACGAAGGTAAGGAGTCAGGTATGACACCTAAGTTTGATTGTGTTACATCTTTTATGGATACCGATGTTTTCCGTAAATTTAGCACTAAATATGGACATGACTCTGAGATAGTAGCTTCTTTCTGTGAACCTTTTGCTACTCATGTTGATCTCCCTAAGGAGAAGTGGTTTAAATAGCACCCTCCCATAGAAGTAAAAGTAGCTGCACCTATTAAAGTTGAAGAAAAGACTATCACTTATAATGATCCTATTGTTCCTACAGCTTATGTTGAGAAACCACCTTTTCCTGTTAGGATAAAAGATCATGCTAAAGCTTCAACTGTGGTTCGTAAAAGCAATATTAGAACCTATACACCTCCTGAGCAAGTTAAAGTTGAACCTAATATTGCTATTGTTAAGGATCTCTTGGCTGATAATATTGATGGGCATGTTATTTATTTCTATGATGAAACTACTAGAATTGCTAAACCTTGTGCTAAACATAAACATAGACCTGTGGTAGGCATGCCTGTTATTTCTGTTAAAATAGGAGAACATTGCTATAATGGCTTGTGTGATATGGGTGCTAGTGCTAGTGCAATACCTATTGACTTATACAGAGAAATTATGCATGATATTTCACCTGTTGAGTTAGAAGATATTGATGTCATAATTAAACTTGCCAATAGAGATACTATTTCACCAATTGGGATTATTAGAGATGTTGAAGTCTTGTGTGGGAAAACTAAATATCCTGCTGATTTTCTTGTTCTTGGATCCCCACAAGATAGCTTTTGTCCCATTATATTTGGTAGACCTTTCTTAAACACTGTTAATGCTAGGATAGACAGCAAAAAGGATGTTGTTCCTATTGGTTTAGGTGATATGTCTCATGAGTTCAACTTTTCTAAATTTCGTAGACAACACCGTGAAGAGGAACTGCCTAGTAAAGATGAAATTATTGGTCTTGCTGCTATTGCCGTACCTCCTAGTGATCCTTTAGAACAATATTTGCTAGACCATGAAAATGATATGTTTATGAATGAAAGAAAGGAAATAGAAGAGGTGTTCTTTAAACAGGGACCTATTCTGAAACATAACTTGCCTGTTGAAATCTTAGGGGATCCTCCTCCACCCAAGGGTGATCCCGTGTTTGAACTTAAACCATTGCCTGATACTCTTAAATATGCTTATATTGATGAAAAGAAGATATATCATGTTATTATTAGTGCTAACCTTTCAGAGAAGGAGGAAGAAAAATTATTGAAAACTCTGAAGATGCACCATGTTGCTATTGGATATACTCTTCATGATCTTAATGGCATTAGTCCCACTCTATGTCAACACAAAATAAATTTGGAGAAAGATGCCAAACCAGTTATTGAACACCAACGACGGCTGAATCCTAAGATGAAAGAAGTGGTAAGAAAAGAAATACTAAAGCTCCTTGAGGCAGGAATAATTTATCTCGTTGTTGATAGTCAGTGGGTAAGTCATGTCCATTGTGTTCCTAAGAAGGGAGGTATTACTGTCGTTCCTAATGATAAAGATGAATTGATTCCGCAAAGAATTATTACAGGTTATAGGATGGTAACTGATTTCCGCAAATTAAATAAGGCTACTAAGAAAGATCATTAGCCCTTACCTTTCATTGATCAAATGCTAGAAAGATTATCCAAACTTACACATTTTTTATTTATAGATGGTTATTTTGGTTTCTCTCAAATACATGTGTCAGCTGATGATCAATCAAAGACCACTTTTACTTGCCCTTTCGGTGCTTTTGCTTATAGACGTATACATTTTGGTTTATGTAATGCACCTGCTACCTTTCAAAGATGCATGATGGCCATATTCTCTGACTTTTGTGAAAAGATTTGTGAGGTTTTCATGGACGATTTCTCTGTTTATGGATCCTCTTTTGATGATTGCTTAAGAAACCTTGATCGAGTTTTGCAGAGATGTGAAGAAACTAACCTTGTCTTGAATTGGGAGAAGTGCCACTTTATGGTTAATGAAGGTATTGTCTTGGGGCACAAAATTTCTGAAAGGGGCATTGAAGTTGATAAAGCTAAAGTTGATGCTATTGAAAAGATGCCGTGTCCCAAGGACATCAAAGGTATAAGAAGTTTCCTTGGTCATGCCGGCTTTTATAGGAGGTTCATTAAGGACTTCTCAAAAATTTCTCATCCTCTGACTAATTTATTGCAAAAAGATATACCATTCGTCTTTGATGATGATTGTGTAGAAGCATTTGAAATACTTAAGAAAGCATTCATCTCTACACCTATTGTTCAGCCACCTGATTGGAATTTACCTTTTGAAATTATGTGTGATGCTAGTGATTATGTTGTAGGTGTTGTTCTAGGGCAAAGAGTTGATAAGAAATTAAATGTTATTCAATATGCTAGTAAAACTCTAGACAATGCCCAGAGAAATTATGCTACAACCGAAAAAGAATTCTTAGCGGTTTGTATTTGCTTGTGATAAGTTCAGACCTTATATTGTTGATTCTAAAGTAAAAATTCACACGGATCATGCTGCTATTAAATATCTTATGGAAAAGAAAGATGCTAAACCTAGACTTATTAGATGGGTTCTCTTGCTACAAGAATTTGATTTGCATATTATTGATAGAAAGGGAGCCGAGAACCCCATTGCAGATAACTTGTCTAGGTTGGAATATGTTCTTGATGACCCACTACCTATTGATGATAGCTTTCCTGATGAACAACTAAATGTCATAAATGCTTCTTACACTGCTCCTTGGTATGATCATTATGCTAATTACATTGTTGCTAAGTTTATACCACCCAGTTTCACATACCAGCAAAAGAAAAAGTTTTTCTATGATTTACGACATTACTTCTGGGATGACCCACACCTTTATAAAGAAGGAGTAGATGGTGTTATTAGACATTGTGTACCTGAGCATGAACAGGAATAGATCCTACGCAAGTGTCACTCCGAAGCTTATGGAGGACACCACGTTGGAGATAGAACTGCACATAAGGTATTGCAATCCGGTTTTTATTGCCCTACTCTCTTCAAGGATGCCCGTAAGTTTGTTGTATCTTGTGATGAATGTCAAAGAATTGTTAATATTAGTATATGTCAAGAAATGCCTATGAATTATTCACTTGTTATTGAACCACTTGATGTTTGGGGCTTTGATTATATGGGACCGTTTCCTGCCTCTAATGGATATACACATATTTTAGTTGTTGTTGATTACGTTACTAAGTGGGTATAAGCTATTCCAACTAGTAGTGTTGATCATAACACCTCTATTAAGATGCTTAAAGAAGTTATTTTTCTGAGGTTTGGAGTCCCTAGATATTTAATGACTGATAGTGGTTCACATTTTATTCATGGTGCTTTCCGTAAAATGCTTGCTAAGTATGATTGAGGGAGTCCTGGATTAGGGGGTCTCCGGATAGCCGGACTATATCCTTTGGTCGGATTGTTGGACTATGAAGATATAAGATTGAAGACTTCGTCCCATGTCCGGATAGGACTCTCCTTGGCGTGGAAGGCAAGCTTGGCAATACGGATATGTAGATCTCCTCCCTTGTAACCGACTCTGTGTAACCCTATCCCCCTCCGATGTCTATATAAACCGGAGGGTTTAGTCCGTAGGACAACGAACAATCATACCATAGGCTAGCTTCTAGGGTTTAGCCTCTACGATCTCGTGGTAGATCAACTCTTGTAATACTCATATCATCAAGATCAATCAAGCGGGACGTAAGGTATTACCTCCATCAAGAGGGCAAGAACCTGGGTAAACATCGTGTCCCCCGCCTCCTGTTACCATCCGCCTTAGACGCATAGTTCGGGACCCCCTACCCGAGATCCGCCGGTTTTGACACCGACATTGGTGCTTTCATTGAGAGTTCCACTGTGTTGTCACCGTAAGGCTTGATGGCTCCTTCGCTTATCGGTAACGATGTGGTCCAGGGTGAGGTTTTCCTCCTCGGACAAATCTTCGTATTCGGCGGCTTCGCACTGTGGGCCAAGTCGCTTGGCCATCTGGAGCAGATCGAGAGCTACGCCCCTGACCATTAGGTCAGGTTCGGAAACTTAAACTACACTGCCGACATCCGCGGAGACTAGATCTTTGATGGATTCGAGCCCATGTCAGGTGCACCGCACAATCACAACAAGCATGATGTAACTCTGCCATCGGACAGTGTTCGGAAAATCACACCTGCAACTACTCCGGCCTTCAATCCGGAGCAAATTGCGCCATCCGAGGATGGGTGGATAAAACCCACCATGGAGGCCGCACTCTCAGTGGCGATAGAGCCGGATACTGACTTCACCCCTTACAAGAGCCGTGTTGCCGAACCATTGGATTCATCTCCGGCCACAGAGTCCGAGCCGCCTGCGTCCATGCCTATCAAATCCGATTGGGCGCCGATCATGGAGTTCACCTCCGCGGATATCGTTCAGCACTCACCTTTCAGCGACGTGCTAAATTCATTAATGTCTCTCTCCTTGTCAGGAGAACCTTGGCCGAACTATGTCCGGCTAGAATGGGATGCGGACGACGAAAAAATTCACTCCCCACCCACCACCCACTTAGTAGCCACTATCGACGATTTAACCGACATTCTCGACTTCGACTCCGAAGACATCGACGGTATGGACGACGATGCAGGAGACGAACAGGAACCACTGCCCACAGGGCGCTGGACCGCCACCTCATCATATGATATACATATGGTGGACACCCCCAAAGAAGGCAATGGCAATGAGACATCGGAGGATGACCCCTCCAAGAAGCAACCCAAGCGTCGACGTCAGCAGCGTCGCTCTAAGTCCCGCCATAACAAAAGTAGTGATACCGGCACAAGAGACAATAACACTAAGGATAGTGCCGAAGACAACAATCCCCTCCAGCACAATTTAGAG
The DNA here is from genome assembly GCF_003073215.2 of Triticum urartu. NCBI lineage: Eukaryota > Viridiplantae > Streptophyta > Magnoliopsida > Poales > Poaceae > Triticum > Triticum urartu. The sequence goes on from NC_053022.1 coordinate 43,368,491, forward strand.
CGGGAGGGTGAACAAGCTAGCCCTCCAGAGCGGGCAGCAGATGGAGAACCGGAGGAGGACAATTACATGCCTCTCTCAGAAGACGAGGCGAGCCTCGGCGACGAAGAATTTATCGTGCCTGAGGATCCCATTGAGCAGGAGCGCTTCAAGCGCCGGCTTATAGCCACAGCAAATAGCTTGAAGAAAAAGCAACAACAGCTTCGAGCTGATCAAGATTTGCTAGCAGACAGATGGACCAAAGTCCTTGTGGCCGAGGAATACGAACTCGAGCGCCCAACAAAGAGTTATCCAAAGTGCAGGTTGCTACCTCACCTCGAGGAGGAAGCATTGAAAACCACATCACCAGCGTATGATGCGGCTGACGGGCCACCTTGTGGCCGAGATAGAGAGGCATTTCAGCCCGAAGTCCAGCCCGCACCCCGCCGCCAATCAAACAAAAATACCAAGGCCTGGGGCAACACACGGGACCTGTGAGACGTATTGGAAAACAAGGCAAAACATGCAAGATCGATCTACGGATCACGGGGGCACGCACCAACACGCGATGATGACCGTCACACCAGATACACTAAAAGTAAATCCGGTTGGGCCAAATACAGCAGACAAGACTCATATGAACTGCTCGTGATATAGCCTGGCATAGAGGCGCCGCACACCCCCTATGCTTCACTGATGAAGTTATGGATCACGAATTCCCGGAGGGTTTTAAACCCGTAAATATCGAATCATATGATGGTACAACAGATCCCGCTGTATGGATTGAGGATTTCCTCCTCCACATCCACATGGCTCGCGGTGATGATCTGCATGCCATCAAGTACCTCCCACTAAAACTTAAAGGACCAGCTCGGCATTGGCTGAATAGCTTGCCAGCAGACTCCGTCGGCAGTTGGGAGGATTTGGAAGATGCATTCCTTGACAACTTCCAGGGAACTTACGTGCGACCACCAGATGCTGATGACTTGAGCCATATAACTCAGCAGACAGGGGAATTGGCCAGGCAATTCTGGACACGGTTCCTAACTAAGAAAAACCAAATTGTCGACTGTCCAGATGCAGAGGTCTTAGCGGCATTCAAGCATAACACCCGTGACGAGTGGCTCGCCCGGCACCTCGGCCAGGAGAAGCCGAAGTCTATGGCAGCCCTCACGACACTCATGACCCGCTTTTGCGCAGGCGAGGATAGCTGGCTGGCTCGCAGCAACAACACATCGAGGAATCCGAACACTTCAGATACCAAAGATGCCAACGATAGACCACGTCGTAACAGACACAAGCGCCGCAACAACGGCGATAACGCCGATGATACGGCAGTCAATGTCGGATTCAGAGGCTCTAGATCCGGTCAGCGGAAAAGGCCATTCAAAAGAAGTACTCTGGGCCCGTCCAGTTTGAATCACATACTTGATCGCTCGTGTCAAATCCACGGCACCCCCGATAAGCCAGCCAATCACACCAACAGAGAATGTTGGGTGTTCAAGCAGGCCGGCAAATTGAATGCCGAAAACAAGGACAAGGGGCTGCACAGTGATGACGAGGAGGAGCCCTGGCCGCCGAACACGGGAGGACAGAAGAGGTTCCCCCCACAAGTGAAGACAGTGAACATGATATACGCAACCCACATTCCCAAGAGGGAACAGAAGCACGCACTAAGGGACGTCTATGCGATAGAGCCCGTCGCCCCAAAGTTCAACACATGATCCTCTTGTCTGATCACCTTCGATCGCAGGGACCACCCCACTAGTATCCATCATGGCGGATCTGCCGCATTGGTCCTAGACCCCATCATCGACGGATTTCACCTCACTCGAGTCCTTATGGACGGCGGCAGCAGCCTGAACCTGCTCTATCAGGATACAGTGTGCAAAATGGGTATAGATCCCTCGAGGATCAAACCCACCAAAACCACCTTTAAGGGCGTCATCCCAGGTGTAGAGGCCCATTGCACGGGCTCAATCACACTAGAAGTGGTCTTCAGATCTCCGGACAACTTCCGAAGCGAGGAGTTAATCTTCGATATCCTCCAGTTCCGTAGTGGCTATCACGCACTGCTCGGGCGAACCGCATTTGCAAAATTCAATGCGGTACCGCAGTACGCATACCTAAAGCTCAAGATGCCAGGACCTAGGGGGTCATAATAGTCAATGGAAACACAGAATGATCGCTCCGCACGGAAGAGCACACTGCGGCCCTCGTAGCAGAAGCGCAAAGCAACCTTTTAAGGCAAACCGCCAATTCGGTGATACAGCCCCCGGACACCGTTAAGCGAGTCCAGAGTAACCTGCAACACGATCGCCTGGCACGTTCAGAGCTCTCCTAGCAATTTGGCCCCTGTACCAGTCCCAGTCAAGTGACGAAATCCGTGTTGCGGGCACATAATTACGCACTGAAAATACCATGGGCATAGGCGGGGGCATGATCAAGGCATGTCCCGCAATGCGGCTTAACCGCCCTAGGGGCTGCATACCTTTATCATTTTTTCTCTTTCAGGACCTTACTCTCTGGAAGCCCTTTCCGGTAGTAGGACTGCCGGACACATTACAGGAAGGAACAACCAAGGAGGCAGAAGCTAAGACATACAAGGGAACCCCCAGGTGGTCTCTAATAACAATCGATATACCCGCTTTTTACTACCCATACGCAGCTTGCCCTTGGATAGGACATGTCAAATAGTCCTCCTTTTTGCTTATTGCACTACTTGTATCAGTATGCTTCGACGTATTATTTAAATAACAATGCATAGCATTATCCTATTATTGCATTATCCATCCCTTTTTTCTTATATGTTCATTTACGACAACTTGCACCCATACATTCTGGTACGGCCAGTACGCCAGGGGCTTTCGTTTACCCCATAATACGGCGTGAGAAGTCCGAACACTTTCGACAGTGCGGCACCCCGAACTTATAGCATTATATGCATCAGCTCTGAATCATGTCTTGGGTCAATAGTTGGGTTTGCCCAGCTCCCATGTTTTGGTACCTTACGTTCCGCTATATCGGCTAAGGCAGCGCTGGGAGAACTACTGCAATTGTGTCCCGGTTCTTCCGGACGAGCACCTCAGTAGAGAAAGCCAAAAACTGACTGTCATGATAAGGCAAGAGCTGGTTGCTGTTCGAGAGGTCTCAAGTCCTTAAAGACTTTTTCCGCTTCAGGCGAGGAGTCGGCCTTGCCCGACTTAGGCGTATATAGCGCCCCAAATTCGGCCTTCCGAATACTAGGGGCTTCGCCAAAATTTAAAATTGTAGACTTCTATGGCTAAGTGAGAGTGATAAAGCCTTATAGTCCGATTGCCTGGTTCGTTGTGCTGAACACCTCCCTCGAAGTTCCCAAAATTGGGATAAAGAGTGCTTAGGTTTATCCCGAACACCCCAGTACTAGTTACATGGGGGCAGAAGCCGACGACTGGCCAACTCTCAGATTTTATAAACGGCCGCACAGAAGGTAATATTTTAAATTCAAAAAGCGTTGCATAGTGCAAATGAACTCGTTTCACATTACAGGATCACATGAGCATGTTCATTCAAAAATTACATCTCTAGCACATTCCTCCGCCACAAGGCGGGAACCCTTCAAGACACTGTCATAATACATTTCGGGGCAGCGATGTTCCTTGCCCTCCGGCGGCCCCTCCTTCACCAGCTTTACGGCGTCCAGCTTCACCCAGTGCACCTTCGCCCGGGCAAAAGCCCCGCGCGCACCCTCGATGCAGACGGACCGCTTTATGACTTCAAGCCGTGGGCAGGCATCCACAAGCCGCCTCACCACACCCAAGTAGCTGCTAGGCAGGGGATCGCCAGGCCACATCCGGACTATAAGACCCTTCATGGCCTGTTCGGCCTCCTTGTGAAGCTCGACCAGTTGCTTCATCTGGTCGCTCAAGTGCATTGGGTGTTCGGTCCCAGTATACTGAGACCAGAACAACTTTTTCGTCGAGCTCCCCTCCTCAACTCAGTAAAACTCCGCGGCATCCAGTACACTGCGGGCAAGATCTGCGAACACTCCTGGAGAGCTCCGAACTCAGGTAAGTAAAAGGAAATTTTCATTCACATGCTTGCTTTGCATAATGAATGCCTTACCCGCTGCTATCTTCTTCACCGCATCAATCTCCTGGAGGGCCTTGTGGGCTTCAGCCTTGGCGCTCCGTGCGCTTTCGAGCGCCTTCGCAAGGAGTCAAGCTCCAAGGACTCGTCTTTTTTGGCGAGAGCCTTGAGCTCTTGCTGCACCTCGCCTACTCGGGCTTCTTGCTTTTCCTGCTCAATGCGCTCCTTGGCCACTTTGTCTTCGGCCTCGGACAGCGCCTTCTTCAGGGTCGCCACCTCGGTCGTGGCCCTGGCAAATTCATGATGAACCTATTACTTTACAACCGAATTTATTTTTAATATATAGACAAGGTATTGCTTACCTTTGCTCTCCTCGAGCTGCCTCTTGGTAAGGCTGAGCTCTTCCTTGGACCGCTCAAGGTCCTGCTTCAGTGCAGCAACCTCCGCAGTATGTGCGGCAGCGGCCAGCAGTGAAGCCTGCATATGCACATAGACATATTCTGATTAGACTCCTGTGTCATTATTTGATCCTCTATTCGACCTTTCCTCGTGAACGCCAAACAGAGCATCAGGGGCTACTGTCTATGCGGTAATATTTTCCTATATTTTGATTGCTTACCTGAAAGCCTCTTAGGAGGCTGGCACAAGCTTCGGTTGGTCCATTTTTGGTGGACTGGACTTTCTCGATCACCGCACTCATGATAGTGCAGTGCTCTTCATCGATGGAAGCGCCGCGAAGCGCTTCTAGCAAGTTGTCCGGTGCCTCTGGATGGACAGAGGCCACCGGCACGGGCGGCTTGCCCCTCTTAACGGGGGATTGCCTGCCGGAGTCCGGAACCACCGAAGGTTCCGGCGCAGTGTTCGGCTAGGGCCTGAACTTAAAGCCCGTGGGAGTCTTGCTCCCTTTGCACCAAGGGTCCCGAAGGTCGCCTCGAGGCGCCCCCAGGACTACCTCCCCTCCGCTCGATGACTTTTGAGACAACACCTCGACGTTGTCCGTAGGGCAAGGGGTGGAGGCGGTCGGAAGTGAATTGCTATTCATATCCGACGAGTCCAAAGAACCGTCCAACGAAGATACGTCGAGACGGGCTCGGGACAGACTGCATAATCATATTTGGCATAAGGAGAAGCAGTGCAATAAAACATACCATGAATTACTATGGTATTCGGATACTTACGACTTCGCCATGGGCTTGTCCCTAGGAAATCACTCGTCGCCGCTGTAGGCGACCGTCGTCAAGCAGTCCGGAAGGAGGGTCCTTCCCTTCTTGGACCCTTCGGCCTCCCCAGTTGGGGCGGCCTTCCTTTTCTTGTCTCCCCTGGCTGGGGGGAGAACTTTCCTCTTCCCCCTCCTCGTTTTCGTGGGAGGAGTGCACTTCGGAGTTATCGGACGATGAGTCCGATATAACCTTGCGCCGGAGACCCTTTCGGGTCCCCGTGGCCTTCTTCTTGGCCTTCTTCACTGGCACCTCGTAAGGCGCCGGAACCAACATCTTCGCTAGGAGAGCATCTGCAGGATCTTTAGTCAGGGGGCTGGGCAATTGATCTGCTCCACTGTCTCTGCCCAGTCCTGTTAAGGGCATGGAAGCTTAGATCCCGCACATGATTGGGGCAAATAAATATCCTGTGATATGTAAAAACTTACCGGATTGGCATGGCGCTTTGCGCTGAGTCCGTGGTCCTCGGTAAGGGGAGGAGGTACCTCGGCGCCCTTGAACAGCACCTTCCTGACGTCCTTGTGTGTTGTGTCGAAGAGCTCTCGCAGCGTCTGGTGCTTGGCCGGGTCGAACTCCCACAAATTGAATACCCGTCGTTGACACGGGAGGATCCGGCGGAAGAGCATGACCTGGACCAAGTTGACGAGCTTGATTTTCTTTCTCATCATGTTCTTGATGCAGGTCTGGAGTCCAGTCAGCTCTACCAGGGAACCCCAGGATAGGCCCTTCTCTTTCCAGGAAGTGAGCCGCGTGGGGATTCCAGATCGAAATTCGGGGGACGCCACCCAGTTGGTGTCACGCGGCTCGGTGATGTAGAACCACCACAATTGCCACCCCTTTATGGTCTCCACATAGGAGCCTTCGAGCCAGGTGATGTTAGGCATTTTGCCCACCATGGCGCCTCCGCACTCTGCTTGCTGGCCGACCACCACCTTCAGTTTAACATTGAAGGTCTTCAGCCACAGGCCGAAGTGGGGCCTGATGCGGAGGAAGGCCTCACACACGACGATAAACGCCGAGGTGTTGAGGATGAATTGGGGGGCAGATCATGAAAATCCAGCCCGTAGTAGAACATGAGCCCGCGGACTAACGGGTGAAGGGGAAATCCCAGTCCACAGACAAAGTGGGTAAGGAAAACTACCCTCTCATGGGGTTCGGGCGTAGGGATGATCTGCCCCGCATCTGGCAGTCGGTGCACGATGTCCGCGGCCAGATATCCGGCTTCCCATAGCTTTGTGATGTTCTCCTCCGTGACGGAGGAGACCATCCACTTGCCTCGCGCTCCGGACATGCTTGGAGTGGTTTGAGGAGTAAGACTTGAACTTGGGCGCTGGAGCTCGAGTGTGCGAGAATGGATAAGCAAGGAGGAAGAAGGCGTGGATAAAAAAGGGGAATCTTCGTCCCTTTATAAGGGTGTAAGAGGCGATGCGCCTCCCCACTTACCTGGTAAAATCGCTTATTCCCCGAACACCGTAATTGATGGCGCGGTTGGGTTACCCATACCCGTATTGATGAGAATCCCGTGATAAGGGGACACGATCTCTACTTCGACAAGACGTGTCAATAAAACCACCTCGCGATATGTGCAGTGCTGGTTGAGAAAAACGGTTCAAATAATGACCGGGGCGCGGTATGATGTCACGCTGTCAAACATGTCAGCAGATTAGATTTGTGGAAATATTATTCTCTCTACGGTGGTATGTGGAACTTGTTTTGCAGAGCCGGACACTATCCTTGTGTTCAAAATCTTCTATGGAGTATTCGGAGGAAGAACCCGCCTTGCAATGCCGAAGACAAATCTGCGCGCCGGACTCATCGTCATTGAAGCCTGGTTCAAGGGCTACTGAGGGAGTCCTTGATTAGGGGGTCTCCGTACAGCCAGACTATATCCTTTGGCCGGACTATTGGACTATGAAGATACAAGATTGAAGACTTCGTCCTGTGTCCGTATAGGACTCTCCTTGGCGTGGAAGGCAAGCTTGGCAATACGGATATGTAGATCTCCTCCCTTGTAACTGACTCTGTGTAACCCTAGCCCCCTCCGGTGTCTATATAAACCGAAGGGTTTAGTCCGTAGGACAACAAACAATCATACCATAGGGTAGATTCTAGGGTTTAGCCTCTACGATCTCGTGGTAGATCAACTCTTGTAATACTCATATCATCAAGATCAATCAAGCAGGACGTAGGGTATTACCTCCATCAAGAGGGCCCGAACCTGGGTAAACATCGTGTCCCCCGCCTCTTGTTACCATCCGCCTTAGACGCACAGTTCGGGACCCCCTAACCGAGATCCGCCGGTTTTGACATCGACAATGATGTTAATCATAGAATTGCATCTCCTTATCACCCACAGTCTAGTGGTCAAGTAGAATTGAGTAATAGAGAACTCAAATTAATTTTGCAAAAGACTGTTAATAGATCTAGAAAGAATTTGTCTAAGAAACTTGATGATGCATTATGGGCCTATAGAACTGCATATAAAAATCCTATGGGTATGTCTCTGTATGAAATGGTTTATGGAAAAGCATGTCACCTACCTCTCGAACTAGAACATAAGGCTTATTGGGATATTAAAGAGCTCAATTATGATTTCAAACTTGTTGGTGAGAAAAGGTTATTTGACATTAGCTCACTTGATGAATGGAGAACCCAAGCCTATGAGGATGCCAAATTGTTCAAAGAAAAAGTTAAAAGATGGCATGACAAAAGGATACAGAAGTGTGAGTTTAATGTAGGTGATTATGTATTGCTATACAACTCTCGTTTAAGATTTTTTGCAGGAAAACTTCTCTCTAAATGGGAAGGTCCTTATGTTATCGAGGAGGTCTATTGTTCCGGCGCCATAAAAATTAACAACTTCGAAGGCACAAATCCGAAGGTGGTGAACGGTCAAAGAATCAAACATTATATCTCAGGTAATCCTATAAATGTTGAAACCAATGTTATTGAAACCATAAAACCGGAGGAATACATAAGGGACACTTTCCGGAATGTTTCAGACTCCGAAAAGGAATAGGTATGTGGTACGGTAAGTAAACCGACTCCAAAACAGTTCTAATGGCAATTTTTCTTCGTTTTGGAATATGTAGAAAAATAGAAAAATAAGAAGCAGTCCGGAAAGGACACGAGGGCTCCACGAGGGTGGAGGGCGCGCCCCCTGCCTCGTTGGCACCTCGTGTGCTCTCCGAACTCCGTTTTCTTGCATGTTACGCATTTTGGTCAGTAAAAAATCATTATATAATCTCCTGGAGGTTTTGACTCCTGTATCATGCTAATATCTCATGTCTTTGTTTCGAGCTGTCCTGCTGCAGATTAGAGCAACATCTCATCCCAGGATTAGGAAGGAGAAAGCTATGTGGCTGACTACCTTGCAGATCCTAAGGTCTATGGGGATGTGGAGCATTGTGGTTGGACTATGGAAGAAGAAGAAGAGGACTATGAAACCAAGGGAAGGGAGGAGACGAGCTCAGAAGAAGATGAAGTCCCATTACCTCAACCTGGGGACATGCATGTGGAGTTCAAAAAGTCAAGCCTCCCGGATAGAGTAAAGAAACCTAAGATCGAGTTTATCCCCTTTCGCCTCTTGCAGGAAAACAAGCAAGAACTATGCAAAAAGATATTGAGCCTGGAGCAGGAGATTGATGACCTAAGGGACCAAAATTCTGTCCTCAAGCGCAAATTAAGGAAGAATCCTACGCCATCAACAAAACCATCACCTTCCTCACCAACAAAGAAGAACTGAGCATCGGGTATGGGCACTCCCCTTGGCAACTGCCAAGCTTGGGGGAGGTGCCCCGGTATCGTATCACCATCACCTTCATCTTTACCATTTTTCTTAGTTCGATCTTTTGATAATATTTTGATCTAGTAGAATAAAAGTTTTTAGTATGATCTAGTTTTGTGTTTTGCTTTATGATCCCTCTATGTAATCGAGTCTGTGAGCTATATAATAAAGATTAGTGTTGAGTCAAGGGCTTGATTATTTTGCCATGATCTTGAGTGAATAAAAGAAAAGAGAAAAGAATAAAAAGAAATAAAAGAGATCATAAGGATCTTATGGAGAGTAATGAGCTCACATATAAAGAGTATTATGAATAAAAGTTGTTGAGAGTTGACAAACATAGTTTTGGTCATCGTTGCAATTAATAGGAAGTAATAAAGAAAGAGAGGTCTTCACATATAAATATACTATCTTGGACATCTTTTATGATTGTGAGCACTCATTAAAATATGACATTCTAAAGAGTTGACGTTGGACAAGGAAGACAACATAATGGGTTATGATTTCTTACATCTGAGATAAATTATATTGTCATGGATCATCCAACAAGATTGAGCTTGCCTTTCCCCTCATGCTAGCCAAATTATTTGCAGCAAGTAGAGATACTACTTGTGCTTCCAAATATCCCTAAACCCAGTTTTGCCATGAGAGTCCACCATATCTACCTGTGGATTGAGTAAGATCCTTCAAGTAAGTTGTCATCGGTGCAAGCAATAAAATTTGCTCCCTAAATATGTATGACTTATTAGTGTGGGAGAAAATAAGCTTTATACGATCTTGTGATATGGAGAAATAAAAGCGACGGACTGCATAATAAAGGTCCATATCACAAGTGGCAATATAAAGTGACGTTCTTTCGCATTAAGATTTTGTGCATCCAACCATAAAAGCGCATGACAACCTCTGCTTCCTCTACGAAGGGCCTATCTTTTACTTTTATCTCCTACCTTACATAAGAGTCATGGTGATCCTCACCTTTCCTTTTTAAATTTTATCTTTTGGCAAGCACAATATGTTGGAAAGATCCTGGTATATATGGCTAATTGGATGTGAGTTTTCATGAACTATTATTGTTGACATTACCCTTGAGGTAAAACGTTGGGAGGCAAAACTATAAGCCCCTATCTTTCTTTATGTCCGATTAAAACTCCATAGCCATAAGTATTGCGTGAGTGTTAGCAATTGTGAAAGACTATATGATAGTTGAGTATGTGGACTTGCTAAAAAGCTCTTATATTGACTCTTTCCTATGTTATGATAAATTGCAATTGCCTCAATGACTGAGGTTAGAGTTTGTTGGTTCTCAATGAAGTTTATGATTCATACTTGAAATTGCGATTGAATTGTTACTTTATCATAAGAGATCATATGACAATATATATGTTGTTGTTCTAAGAATGATCATGATGCCCTCATGTCCGTATTTTATTTTTATCGATACCTCTATCTCTAAACATGTGGACATATTTTTCGATTTCGGCTTTCGCTTGAGGACAAGTGAGGTCTAAGCTTGGGGGAGTTGATACGTCCATTTTGCATCATGCTTTTATATCGATATTTATTGCATTATGGGATGTTATTACACATTATGTCACAATACTTATGACTATTCTCTCTTATTTTACAAGGTTTACATAAAGAGGGAGAATGCCGGTAGCTGGGACTCTGGGCTGGAAAAGGAGCAAATATTAGAGACCTATTCTGCACAGCTCCAAAAGTCCTGAAACTTCACGGAAGCTATTTTCAGAATATATAAAAAATACCGAGCGCGAGAAGTTCCAAAGGGGGCCCACACCCTGGCCACGAGGGTGGGGGGCGCGCCCTACCCCCTTGGGCACGCCCCCCTGCCTCGTGGGCCCCCTGGTGGCCCTTCGATGCCCATCTTCTGCTATATGGAGTCTTTCGTTGAGGAAAAAATCATAAGCAAGATTTCGGGACGAGACTCCGCCGCCACGAGGCGGAACCAATCTAGGGCTCCGGTGGAGCTGTTCTGCCGAGGACACTTCCCTCCGGGAGGGGGAAATCATCGCCATCGTCATCGTCATCACCAACGCTCCTCTCATCGGGAGGGGGCCAATCTCCATCAACATCTTCACCAGCACCATCTCCTCTCAAACCCTAGTTCATCTCTTGTATCCAATTCTTGTCTCTAAGTCTGGGATTGGTACCTGTGGGTTGCTAGTAGTGTTGATTACTCCTTGTAGTTGATGCTAGTTGGTTTACTTGGTGGAAGATCATATGTTCAGATCCTATATGCACATTAATACCCCTCTGATTATGAACATGAATATGCTTTGTGAGTAGTTACGTTTGTTCCTGGGGACATGGGAGAAGTCTTGCTATTAGTAGTCATGTGAATTTGGTATTTGTTCGATATTTTGATGAGATGTATGTTGTCTCTCCTCTAGTGGTGTTATGTGAACGTCGACTACATGACACTTCACCATTATTTGGGACTAGAGGAAGGCATTGGGAAGTAATAAGTAGATGGTGGGTTGCTAGAGTGATAGAAGCTTAAACCCTAGTTTATGCGTTGCTTCGTAAGGGGCTGATTTGGATCCATATGTTTCATGCTATGGTTAGGTTTACCATAATACTCTTGTTGTAGTTGCGCATGCTTGCAATAGAGGTTAATCATAAGTGGGATGCGTGTCCAAGTAAGGACAGTACCCAAGCACCGGTCCACCCACATACCAAATTATCAAAGTACCGAACGCAAATCATATGAATGTGATGAAAACTAGCTTGACAATAATCCCCATGTGTCCTCGGGAGCGCTTTTCTCTATATAAGAGTTTGTCCAGGCTTGTCCTTTTCTACAAAAAGGATTGGGCCACCTTGCTACACTTTATTTACTTTTGTTACTTGTTGCTCGTTACAAATTATCTTATCACAAAACTATCTATTACCTATAATTTCAGTGCTTGCAGAGAATACCTTGCTGAAAACCGCTTATCATTTCCTTCTGCTCCTCGTTGGGTTCGACACTCTTACTTATCGAAAGGACTACGATAGATCCCCTAACGTGGTACTTCCCACTACTCAATTGCTTCGGGTTACTCTGATATCCAGATTGTTGTTGCTGATTCCCCTGATCGGACTGTTGATGATAACCGCCCTAATTGCCTTGATTGCCTTGGTGACCTTTAAAACCAGAATTAGAACCGCCACCACCATAACCTGGGCCATTAGAACCGGAACCTGAGCCGCCGCCTGGCCCATGATTGTCTTGGAATAAGTTGGAATTTTTGAACTCCATAATATGGCAGTCCTTCCAAAGGTGACTGGACGGTCTTTCCTGCGTGCCATGCTTTGGGCAGGGCTGATTCAGCAGCCGCTCAAGATTGACACCTGATCCTCCCGTACAAGGAGGTGGTTTTCCCTTACGATGTTGGCCATTATTTTTCGTATTGGTGTTATCCACAAATTTAGAATTATTATCAGCCTTGCGCTTATCATTGTTCCCTTGACTCACCGGGTTATTGGGCTACCCCCTGGCGCTGCTACTCTTCTTTCCCTTACCCGGCTTTTCCTCATCAGACTCGGGGTCCTTGGTACTGTCAGAGTCGGCATATTTAACCAGAGCAGCCATGAGCGTCCCCATGTCATTGCAGTGGCGTTTGAGTCGCCCTAATTTCTGCTTCAGGGGTATGAAATGACAATTGTTTTCCAACATTAGGACTGCCGAATCAGCCTTGATACGATCCGACGAGTGCAGAATTGCTGAGACCCGGCACACCCAATGGGTTGTCGACTCACCCTCTTCTTGAACACGAGCAACCAAGTCTACAATCGACATAGGCTGCTTGCATGTGTCTTTGAACTGCTGGATAAACCGGGGACTTAACTAGGCCCATGATCCAATGGAGTTAGCTGGTAGCCCCTTTAACCAGGTGCGAGCCGTTCCTTCCAACATCATGGTGAAATACTTAGCACATTGCTACCTCTTGAGCACTGCGTTGGTTTTCCCTTGAAGAGGAAAGGGTGATGCAGCAAAGTAGCGTAAGTATTTCCCTCAGTTTTTGAGAACCAAGGTATCAATCTAGTAGGAGGCCGCGCACGAGTCCCTCGCACCTACACAAACAAATAAAATCCTCGCAACCAATGCAATAAAGGGGTTGTCAATCCCTTCACGGTCACTTAAGAAAGTGAGATCTGATAGATATGATAAGATAATATTTTTCGTATTTTTATGATAAAGATGCAAAGTAAATAAAGCAAAATAAAAACAGCGCAAGAAATAGCTTGTTGACAGGAGATTATTATGATGGAAAATAGACCCGGGGGCCATAGGTTTCACTAGTGGCTTCTCTCGAGAGCATAAGTATTACGGTGGGTAAACAAATTACTGTTGAGCAATTGACAGAATTGAGCATAGTTATGAGAATATATAGGTATGATCATGTATATAGGCATCACGTCCGAGACAAGTAGTCCGACTCTTGCCTGCATCTACTACTATTACTCCACACATCGACCGCTATCCAGCATGCATCTAGAGTATTAAGTTCAAAAGAACAGAGTAACTCTTTAAGTAAGATGACATGATGTAGAGGGATAAAGTCATGCAATATGATATAAACCCCATCTTGTTATCCTCAATGGCAACAATACAATACGTGCCTTGCTGCCCCTGCTGTCACTGGGAAAGGACACCGCAAGATTGAACCCAAAGCTAAGCACTTCTCCCATTGCAAGAAAGATCAATCTAGTAAGCCAAACTAAACAGATAATTCAAAGAGACTTGCAAAATAACCAATCATACATAAAATAATTCAGAGAAGATTCAAATATTGGTCATAGATAAACTTGATCATAAACCCACAATTCATCGATCTCAACAAACACACTGCAAAAGAAGATTACGTTGAATAGATCTCCACAAGAGATGGGGAGAACATTGTATTGAGATCCAAAAAGAGAGAAGAAGCCATCTAGCTAATAACTATGGACCCAAAGGTCTGAGGTAAACTACTCACACATCATCGGAGAGGCTATGGTGTTGATGTAGAAGCCCTCCGTGATCGATGCCCCCTCCGGCGGAGCTCCAGAAAAGGCCCCAAGATGGAATCTCATGGGTACAGAAGGTTGCGGCGGTGGAATTAGGTTTTTGGCTCCATATCTGGTAGTTTGGGGGTACGTAGGTATATATAGGAGGAAGAAGTACGTCGGTGGAGCAACGTGGGCCCCACGAGGGTGGAGGGTGCGCCTGGGGGGTAGGCGCGCCCCCCTACCTCGTGCCTTTCTAGTTCCTTTCTTGATGTAGGGTCCAAGTCCTCTAGATCACGTTCGTTCCGAAAATCACATTCCCGAAGGTTTCATTCCGTTTGATATTCTTTTTCTGCGAAACTCTGAAATGGGCAAAAAACAGCAATTCTGGGTTGGGCCTTCGGTTAATAGGTTAGTCCCAAAAATAATATAGAAGTGTATAATAAAGCCCAATAATGTCCAAAACAGAATATAATATAGCATGGAACAATCAAAAATTATAGATATGTTGGAGACGTATCAAGCATCCCCAAGCTTAATTCCTACTCGCCCTCGAGTAGGTTAATGATAAAAACAAAATTTTTGATGTGTAATGCTACTTGGCATAATTTCAATGTAGTTTTCTTAATTGTGGTATAAATATTCAGATCCGAAAGATTCAAGACAAAAGTTTAATATTGACATAAAAATAATAATACTTCAAGCATACTAACTAAGCAATTATGTCTTCTCAAAATAACATGGCCAAAGAAAGTTATCCCTACAAAATCATATAGTCTGGCCATGCTCTATCTTCACCACACAAAGTATTTAAATCATGCACAACCCTGATGACAAGCCAAGCAATTGTTTCATACTTTTGGTGTTCTCAAACTTCCTCAGTCTTCACGCAATACATGAGCGTGAGCCATGGACATAGTACTATATGTGGAATAGAATGGTGGTTGTGGAGAAGACAAAAAAGGAGAAGATGGTCTCACATCAACTAGGCGTATCAACGGGCTATGGAGATGCCCATTAATAGATATCAATGTGAGTGAGTAGGGATTGCCATGCAACGGATGCACTAGAGCTATAAGTATATGAAAGCTCAACAAAAGGAACTAAGTGGGTGTGCATCCAACTCGCTTGCTCACGAAGACCTAGGGCATTTTGAGGAAGCCCATCATTGGAATATACAAGCCAAGTTCTATAATGAAAAATTCCCAGTAGTATATGAAAGTGATATCATAGGAGACTCTCTATCATGAAGATCATGGTGCTACTTTGAAGCACAAGTGTGGAAAAAGGATAGTAACATTGTCCCTTCACTCTTTTTCTCTCATTTTTTTATTTTTATTTGGGCCTTCTTTCTTTTCTTTTCTTTTTGGCCTCTTTTTTTCGTCTGGATTCTCATCCCGACTTGTGGGGGAATCATAGTCTCCATCATCCTTTCCTCACTTGGGACAATGCTCTAATAATGA
The DNA here is from genome assembly GCF_003073215.2 of Triticum urartu. Lineage (NCBI taxonomy): Eukaryota > Viridiplantae > Streptophyta > Magnoliopsida > Poales > Poaceae > Triticum > Triticum urartu. Next base: position 43,383,988 of record NC_053022.1, read on the forward strand.
TGATCATCACACTTTATTTACTTACAACTCAAGAATTACAACTCAATACTTAGAACAAAATATGACTATGTGAATGCCTCCGGCGGTGTACCGGGATGTGCAATGATGCATGAGTGACATGTATGAATGAATTACGAACGATGGCTTTGCCACAAATACGATGTCAACTACATGATCATGCAAGCAAAATGACAATGATGAAGCGTGTCATAATAACGGAATGGTGGAAAGTTGCATGGCAATATATCTCGGAATGGCTATGGAAATGCCATAATAGGTAGGTATGGTGGGTGTTTTGAGGAAGGTATTTGGTGGGTTTATGGTACCGGTGAAAGTTGCGTGATACTAGAGAGGCTAGCAATGGTGGAAGGGTGAGAGTGCGTATAATCCATGGACTCAACATTAGTCATAAAGAACTCACATACTTATTGCAAAAATCTATTAGTTATCAAATCAAAGTATTACACGCATGCTCCTAGGGGATAGATTGGTAGGAAAAGACCATCGCTCGTCCCCGACCGCCACTCATAAGGAAGACAATCAATAAATAAATCATGCTCTGACTTCATCACATAACGGTTCACCATACGTGCATGCTATGGGAATCACAAACTTCAAAACAGGTATTTCTCAAATTCACAACTACTCAACTAGCATGACTCTCATATCACCATCTCCATATCTCAAAACAATTATCAAGTATCAAACTTCTCATAGTATTCAACACACTCATAAGAATTTTTTTACTAATCTTGAATGCCTATCATAATTAAAGCAAATTACCACGCTGTTTTGTAGGACTCTCAAAATAATCTAAGTGAAGCATGAGAGAACAATTGTTTCTATAAAACAAATCCATCACCGTGCTCTAAAAGATATAAGTGAAGCACTAGAGCAAAAACTATATAGCTCAAAAGATATAAGTGAAGCACATAGAGTATTCTAATAATTTTCAAATCATGTGAGTCTCTCTCCAAAGGTGTGTACAGCAAAGATGATTGTGGTAAACTAAAAAGCAAAGACTCAAATAATACAAGACGCTCCAAGCAAAACACATATCATGTGGTGAATAAAAATATAGCTTCAAGTAAAGTTACCGATAGACGAAGACGAAAGAGGGGATGCCTTCCGGGGCATCCCCAAGCTTAGGCTTTTGGGTGTCCTTGAATTTTACCTCGGGGTTCCATGGGCATCCCCAAGCTTAGGCACTTGCCACTCCTTGTTCCATAGTCCATCAAAACTTAACCCAAAACTTGAAAACTTCACAACACAAAACTCAAAATAGAAAATCTCGTGAGCTCCGTTAGCGAAAGAAAACAAAAGACCACTTCAAGGTGCTGTAATGAACTCACTATTTTTTTATATTGGTGTTAAACCTACTGTATTCCAACTTCTCTATGGTTTATAAACTATTTTACTAGCCATATATTCATCAAAATAAGCAAACAACACACGAAAAACAGAATGTGTCAAAAACAGAACAGTCTGTAGTAATCTGTAGCTAACACAAACTTCTGGAACCCCAAAAATTATAAAATAAATTGCTGGACGTGAGGAATTTATCTATTAATCATATTCAAAAATAATTAACTAAATAGCACTTTCCAAATAAAAATGGCAGCAGTTCTCGTGAGCGCTAAAGTTTCTGTTTTTTACAGCAAGATCAAAAAGACTTTCCCCAAGTCTTCCCAACGGTTCTACTTGACACAAACACTAATTAAACACAAAAAAACACAACCAAAACAGAGGCTAGATGAATTACTTATTACTAAACAGGAGCAAAAAGCAAGGAATAAAAATAAAATTGGGTTGCCTCCCAACAGGCGCTGTCGTTTAACGCCCCTAGCTAGGCATAAAGCGAAGATAGATCTAGGTATTGCCATCTTTGGTAGGCAATCCATAAGTGGATCTCATAATAGATTCATATGGTAATTTATTTTATTTCTAGGGAAGTATTACATGCCTTTCCTTAACGGAAATTTGAATCTAATATTCCCTTCATTCATATCAATAATTGCACCAATCGTTCTAAGGAAAGGTCTACCAAGAATAATAGGACATGAAGGATTGCAATCTATAACAAGGACAATAAAATCAACGGGCAAATAATTCCTATTTTCAACAATAAGAACATAATTAATTCTTCCCATAGGTTTCTTAATAGTGGAATCCGCAAGGTGCAAATTTAAAGAACAATCATCAAAATCATGGAAGCCTAGCAAATCACACAAAGTCTTTGGAATCGTGGAAACACTAGCACCCAAATCACACAAAGTATAGCATTAATGATCTTTAATTTTAATTTTAATAGTAGGTTCCCACTCATCATAAAGTTTTCTAGGGATAGAAACTTCCAAGTCAAGTTTTTCTTCATAAGATTGCATCAAAGCATCAACGATATGTTTGGTAAAGGCTTTATTTTGACTATAAGCATGAGGAGAATTTAGCACGGATTGCAACAAGGAAATACAATATATCAAATAGCAATTATCATAATTAAATTCCTTGAAATCCAAAATAGTGGGTTCATTGATATTTAAAGTTTTGTTCTCTTCAATCCCACTTTTAACAATTTTAGCATCAAGATCTAAAGACTCCGAATTTTTGGAATGCCTTCTAGGTAAAGGTGGATCATATTCAGTCCCATCATTATCAAGATTCATATTGAAAAACAAACATTTAATAGGGGACACGTCAATAACTTTTAGATCTTCATCTTTATTTTCATGGAAACTAGAAGAACACGCTTTTATAAAGCAATCTTTCTTAGCACGCATCCTAGCGGTTCTTTCTTTGCACTCATCAATGGAGATTCTCATGGCTTTGAGAGACTCATTGATATCATTCTTAGGTGGAATCGATCTAAGTTTCAAAGAATCAACATCAAGAGAAATTCTATCAACGTTCCTAGCCAACTCATCAATCTTAAGCAATTTTTCTGCAACCAAAGCATTGAAACTCTTTTGCGAGGTAATAAATTATTTAATATTAGATTCAAAATCAGAGGGCATCTTATTATAATTTCCATAGGAATTGTTGTAGGAATTACCATAATTATTAGAGGAATTACTAGGGAACGGCCTAGAATTAAAATTACCTCTATACGCGTTGTTACCAAAATTGTTCCTACCAACAGAATTCACATCCATAGATTCATTATTATTCTCAATCAAGATAGACAAAGGCGTATCATTAGGATTAGTAGGATCACTCTTATTAGCAAACAATTTCATAAATTCATCCATCTTTCCACTCAAAACATTAATCTCTTCAATTGCATGCACTTTTTTATTAGTAGATCTTTCGGTGTGCCATTGAGAATAATTAACCATAATATTATCTAGGAGTTTGGTAGCTTCTCCCAAAGTGATTTCCATAAAAGTGCCTCCCGTGGCCGAATCTAAAAGATTTCTAGGAGCAAAATTCAATCCGGCATAAAAGTTTTGTATAATCATCCAAAGATTCAAACCATGTGTAGGGCAATTACGTATCATTAATTTCAACCTCTCCCAAGATTGTGCAACATGTTCATGATCAAGTTGCTTAAAATTCATAATATCGTTTCCAAGAGAGATGATCTTAGCGGGAGGAAAATACTTAGAGATAAAAGCATCTTTGCACTTATTCCATGAATCAATACTATTTTTAGGCAAATACGAAAACCAAGCTTTAGCACGATCTCTAAGCGAAAACGGGAATAGCTTCAATTTAACAATATCATTATCCACATCTTTCTTCTTTTGCATATCACACAAATCAACAAAGTTGTTTAGATGGGTAGTGGCATCTTCACTAGGAAGGCCGGAAAATGGATCTTTCATGACAAGATTCAGCAAAGCAGCATTAATTTCACAAGATCCAGCATCGGTAAGAGGAGCAATCGGAGTGCTAATAAAATCATTGTTGTTGGTATTAGTAAAGTCACACAATTTGGTATTATCTTGAGCCATCATGACAGGCAAGCAACCCAACACACAAGCAAACAAGAAACGGGCAAAAAGAGGCAAATAGGGAAAGAGAAGGAGGACGAAGAGAGAGGGCAAATAAAATGGCAAGGGTGAAGTGGGGGAGAGGAAAACGAGAGGAAAATGGAAAATAATGTAATGCAGGAGATAAGGGTTTGTGATGGGAACTTGGTATGTTTACTTTTGCGTAGACTCCCCGGCAACGGCGCCATAAATCCTTCTTGCTACCTCTTGAGCACTGCATTGGTTTTCCCTTGAAGAGGAAAGGGTGATGCAGCAATGTAGCTGATGACCCACAAGTATAGGGGATCTATCGTAGTCCTTTCGATAAGTAAGAGTGTCGAACCCAACGAGGAGCAGAAGGGAATGATAAACGGTTTTTAGCAAGGTATTCTCTGCAATCACTGAAATTATAGGTAACCGATAGTTTTGTGATAAGATAATTGGTAACAAGCAACAAGTAACAAAAATAAATAAAGTGCAGCAAGGTGGCCCAATCCTTTTTGTAGCAAAGGACAAGCCTGGACAAACTCTTATATGATGTAAAGCGCTCCCGAGGACACATGGGAGTATCGTCAAGCTAGTTTTCATCACGATCATATGATTCGCGTTTGGTACTTTGATAATTTGGTATGTGGGTGGACCGGTGCTTGGGTGCTGCCCTTACTTGGACAAGCATCCCAGTTATGATTAACCTCTATTGCAAGCATCCGCAACTACAACAAAAGTATTAAGGTAAACCTAACCATAGCATGAAACATATGGATCCAAATCAGCCCCTTCCGAAGCAACGCATAAACTAGGGTTTAAGCTTCTGTCACTCTAGCAACCCATCATCTACTTATTACTTCCCAATGCCTTCCTCTAGGCCGAAATAATGGTGAAGTGTCATGTAGTCGACGTTCACATAACACCACTAGAGGAGAGACAACATACATCTCATCAAAATATCTAACGAATACCAAATTCACATGACTACTAATAGCAAGACTTCTCCCATGTCCTCAAGAACAAACGTAACTACTCACAAAGCATATTCATGTTCATAATCAGAGGGGTATTAATATGCATATAGGATCTGAACATATGATCTTCCACCAAATTAACACTGCTAGCAACCCACAGGTACCATTCTCGGGCTTAGAGACAAGAATTGGATACAAGAGATGAACTAGGGTTTTGAGAGGAGATGGTGCTGGTGAAGATGTTGATGGAGATTGCCCTCTCCCGATGAGAGGGGCGTTGGTGATGACGGTGGCGATGATTTCCCCCTCCTGGAGGGAAGTTTCCCCGGCAGAACAACTCCGCCAGAGCCCTAGATTGGTTCCGCCAAGGTTCCGCCTCGTGGCGGCGGAGTCTCATCCGGAAAGATGGCTTATGATTTTTTTCTCATCGAAAGACTCCATATAGCAGAAGATGGCCATCGGAGGGCCACCAAGGGGCCCACGAGGTAGGGGGCATGCCCAGGGGGTAGGGCGCGTCCCCCACCATCATGGGCAAGGTGTGGCCCCCCTGGTGAACTTCTTGCGCTCAGTATTTTTTATATATTCTGAAAACGTCTTCCGTGAAGTTTCAGGACTTTTGGAGCTATGCAGAATAGGTCTCCAATATTTTCTCCTTTTCCAGCCTAGAATCCCAGCTGCCGGCATTCTCCCTCTTTATGTAAACCTTGTAAAATAAGAGAGAATAGGCATAAGTATTGTGACATAACGTGTAATAACAGCCCATAATGCAATAAATATTGATATAAAATCATGATGCAAAATGGACGTATCAACTCCCCCAAGCTTAGACCTCGCTTGTCCTCAAGCGAAAGACGAAATTGAAAAATATGTCCACATGTTTAGAGATAGAGGTGTCGATAAAAAATAAAATAGGGACATGAGGGCATCATGATCATACTTAGAAGAGCAACTTATATAATTATTGTCATATGATCTCTTATGCTAGAGTAATAATTCAATCACAATTTCAAGTATGAATCATAAACTTCATTGACAACTAACAAACTATAATCTCAGTCATTGGAGCAATTGCAATTTATCATAATATAGGAAAGAGTCAACATAAGTGCTTTTCAGCAAGTCCACATACTCAACTATCATATAGTCTTTCACAATTGCTAACACTCACGCAATACTTATGGGTATGGAGTTTTAATCGAACACAGAGAAAGATAGGGGCTTATAGTTTTGCCTCCCAACGTTTTACCTCAAGGGTAATGTCAACAATAATAGTTCATGAAAACTCACATACAATTAGCCATATATACCAGGATCTTTCCAACATGTTGTGCTTGCCAAAAGATAAAATGTAAAAAGGAAAGGTGAAGATCACCATGACTCTTATGCAAGGTAGGAGATAAAAGTAAAAGATAGGCCCTTCGCAGAGGGAAGTAGATGTTGTCATGCGCTTTTATGGTTGGATGCACAAAATATTAATGCGAAAGAATGTCACTTTATATTGCCACTTGTGATATGGACCTTTATTATGCAGTCCGTCGCTTTTATTTCTTCCATATCACATGATCATATAAAGTTTATTTTCTCCCACACTAATAAGTCATACATATTTAGAGAGCAATTCTT